>NW_022692348.1:403925-477621 GCF_011630105.1 Anneissia japonica
CTGTATGGCTGTTGAGAGGGCAGTACCATAGTAACTTGCGCCCTCTAGAGCAAGCCGCCGATAATTAAATGAAAATATTTAGAGCCTATACAGTACCTTTCTTCTCTGTGTTGCAGGCAAAATTTCGCACAGAGCATAGGTCCAGGTTTTCGTATATAGGCCTAATTATCATTTATTATTATTATTATTATTTATTATTTATTATTGTTCTTAATTCAGAATAAATACTTCGTATTTCCAGAGAGTTGGTATTTCCTAGGCCTCCAACGCCAACGGGGCCTAGGCTAGGTGAATCACCGGCTAGCAATAGGCCTAGACTAGAGGAGGCTAGGTAAGCCAGTCGGAAGCAAGTCAGTGTGTAGTTTTGTGTATGAATGAATATTTATTTATTTATTGATAAAATTCAGCCACTGGGTTTTGAGATCTATGACCTTGGTACTGCTGCTGTGCTGTATGTTAATAAGCTGGTTTAGTAATGATGCTAATGACGGGTTGACATGCATTATTCTCACCAGTAAAAGGTACAGAACATTTTTAGTGATGGTCCCCAAAAAGTGAGTTTCTATCATGTTCCTCCCAGGTGGCTACATCAGATTTTTTCAGAGAGCTCACTCGAGATAATCTCCATCAAGACTTAAATTTGTGTACAAGACAAATCTCCTGTTGGATAAAATATTATTTACACCATTTTTTTTTCTGTTTAAACCAGGTTAGTACAAATGCAGTAAGATTTCAGTGGGCTCAACTAATCCAGAGGATCAGGATGGCGTTGCTTCTGAAAAAATTGACGACAAAGGCAGAGATTGATCAAGCAATACGCACCACTGAAGACATTGTTCTAGTGATGAGGTTTGGCAGAGATGATGATTCAACTTGTCTGCAACAGGACAACATTGTAATTGGATTTGTTGTTAATATTTTCTTTGAACACTGCATTTCCATGGCAATTAAGCTTGCATCACTTCAATCATACCACCTCTGCATCATCCATCAACTGAGATGTACAGTAATTTGGCACTCCAGTTAAATGCACATAAAGGGCAGTAACCCCTACTTTGTTACATATCCACTGTAAGATATAGATTCGAACCCCATCAGCAGCACTCTTCAAAATCTTGCATACGCCACCAATCTCCCCTGGCTACTGCCCTCAACATCTGAATCTACTACCACTAATAATATTAATGACAATTGTACATTAAATGGTCCTTTAAGAACCAGAATATATAACTTGCACTGTCAATCCTGTGTCATTTTATTTATCAGTGAATTTTCAACCTCCAATTGTCTTGATGCAATTGTCTTTGAGAGAGAGCTTAGCTCAGTCTGCTAAACTGGTGGTACCCACTGTGTGTTTGCTGAACCGTGGAGATCTCTAGGTCCCTGGCTCA
Source organism: Anneissia japonica (assembly GCF_011630105.1). Lineage (NCBI taxonomy): Eukaryota > Metazoa > Echinodermata > Crinoidea > Comatulida > Comatulidae > Anneissia > Anneissia japonica. The sequence continues at coordinate 405,317 of NW_022692348.1, forward strand.
AATCCCGTCGCTGCTCTCCTTGTGTTTCAGCTGGAGGGCTGTAATGCAAGTTACGATAGGGCCCGTGTGCACGTTAAAGAACGCAGTACATTATTGGGAAAAGAGTTGGTGATTGTCCAATCTCCACCATAAGGATCCCACTGGAAATAAGTCTTCTTTAGACTTTCGTGGGTTATCCTTGGTGTTTACACCAAATAGATCTATCCATCCCTCCGCTGTCAGTACATTTTCACTTTGGTCATTCTGTCTGCTTTCTTCTTTCCATCATTTCCTCTAGGATAACTTTAGATAAGCATTTGAATGATATATTTGTATGTCTCAAAAATGTGGTAATTATTCCTATTATTTTGGTAATACATTGAAAAATACTTCTAAAACTGTTGTATGCCCATATATACTTTCATGATGTGCCTATATATGGTCATGATGTGATGTCACCTTGACCTTATATACAGTAGGCATGTGACATGTTTTTGTGATTTCACAGCTTGCCAAATCATGTGATGAACTTGCCAAGATGGCTGCTATCTTTATTGTGGATGTAGATACAGTGGACATGTACAAGCGCTATTTTGATATTTCACTGATTCCAGCCACCATCTTCTTCTTTAATGGAGAACACATCAAAGTAGATTATGGGTAAGTACACAATAAATGTATAGTATTTGCTTCACATAAGAAACTAATTTTTTTTAAACTAAGTATTATGTTGTTTTTAAGAACAGATAAACAAGTGTTTGCAACTTGTTTTTATTTATTTTTTTTTAACCTTTACTATATTTTATGCAGCGCATAATTTAATTTGTATTAAAAATTGTGTTGACTATCAATTTATTACAGTACACCAGACCATACAAAATTCATTGGAAGTTTCAAGACAAAGCAGGACTTCATTGACCTTGTCGAGGTCATCTACCGGGGAGCCATGAAGGGTAAAGTAATGGTAACAAGTCCGATAGACAAAGCAAACATTCCTAAGTATGAGCTATTGTACAAAGACATCTGAAAACTGAACAACCAATTGGTGAATGCGCATGTGCCCACATGCTTAAGTGAACACTTAAATTTCTTACATGTGCACGTAGCCACCTATAGTCATATACAGTACCACCTATAAATTACATTCTTATGTGACCACAGCCATCATACCTACATGCTCATAGTGTTTGCTCACTAATGCATGTGCATAATGTTCATGTGTCCACATGCTTATGTGAACAATAAGACAAGTACTTACATGTGCATGTGGCCACCTAGTCGTGTTCAGTACTTACAAACTGCATTCTTATGTGACCGCAGCAACCATACCTACATGCTCATGGTATGTGCTTACTAATGCATTTGCATAATATACTCATGTGCCCACATGCTTATGTGAACACTAAAACAAGTTCTTACATGCGCATGTGCCCCACTTGGCCATGTACATTATCATACTTACGTTCTTATGTGACCACAACAGCCATCATACCAGTGGCATGTTCTCACTAATACATGTGCCCTTTGGACCATGTACAGTACTTACAGTACATGCTCATGTGTTCACTTAGCTTATGTAACCACTTATTCATGTACAGTACTCCAGTACTATACTTATTATGTGACAGACATAATTACCTTCATGCTTATGGTGTGTGCTCACTAATACATGTGCACACAATCATGTTCCCACTTAGATTATGTAATTGCTCGTTTCCATGTGTATTAACTTGCTCATGTGTTTATTTAGCTTAGACCTATGTGCCCACTTAAGGCCTGTTTATACTTCAACAATAACAATAACGATAAAAAAGCTAAGAAGCAATTGTTCATATAGAAAATAAAAGAAATAAGAGAAGTTTTTACACTAGAACGATTCGATAGCGATTTATTAGTTATGCGATAACAGCATATTTTGACAAATCAAATCAGATGACGTCATAACCATGGAAAAACCTTAAAATCGTAGTATTAGCAACGATTTTATCGTTTTTCCATGATTATGACGTCATCCGATTTGATTTGTTGAAATTTTTTGTTGTCGTATACACGATAAATCATTACCAAATCATCCTAGTGTAAAAAATTCTCATTTCTTTTATTTTCTATATAAACAATCACTTTTTAGCTTTTTTATTGTTGAAGTATAAACAGGCCTTTAGTGATGTACAGTGGATACATTGTGTGTTCTCATGAATTCATGTTCTTGTGTGCATTTCAAGACTATTCAAACAATTGTAAATGTTGTAAAATGCATCATAGGCACAGACAGTACCAGTAGGATCTGTGGTGTATATGTACTTCGATCTTTATTAGAATTGATATTTTAGCCATACATATTAAGTCTTGTGTATTCAGCGGAATACTCGCGCATTTGGGATCTGTCTCGCACTTAAGGACCAAAATCTCGCCCATAAATATATGCCCATATTATCAAATGTACGTATACTATTTGTAGTGGGTGGTAGGAGGAAACCAATCCCCATAACCCTAGGTACGGAATTTTCAAAAACCTTGCGCCTGCAAACTTTTTTGACTTGCAATCTCTATTTACCCAACATGACGTGTTATTGTACTAAATAATAATCATCCCCCGAGAGGGGTGGAAAAAATTTAACATGATTACAGTAGTCCAACCCACAATCATGGAAGTCGCATTAGCAGCACTTTGTTAGACGCTGTACATATCGGAATATATTATTGATTAGTGGTACAGTATATTTTATGTAAATTTCATTCTTAAATGTCGTTGCTATAGGATACGTATGTCAAAGTTTATATGGTTGTGTTACAGCAATTATATTAATTTAATTATTTACACTATCATAAATAATAGTGTTAAGTTTAATCTGTTGAATGAATAGATAGATTTTACATATGCAAACAGCAGAGAAGTGTCTAGTTACGGTATCAACTATTTATTGGCATTTAGTAACAACAGTAAAATACAGAACCAGGTTGTGAGTAGAGGTAATATTTCCTTACTAAAATTCCAAAATATGTATGTAGGTACTAGGATACTAAACCTTGAAGAAAACATTTGTGATTAAATTTTAGGTTGACATTACAATGTGTTACATGAATTCTAATACTTTCTAGTACAGTGTATCTTTGTGCAATAATTCAGAAATATTTTGGCTTTGCATATCTTAATTGCATAACACTCTTCACTGAGGGCAGCATTTTAATAACCCTTATAAAAATACAATCTGGCAAAACAAATGGTTTGTGTGTTCGACCACAAACACAATCTTGAAAACTGATTAGTTCATGCCCAAAGTACTTGTTATGTTGATTGAAAAGGGCACTTTTTGTTATAAAGTTATTACCATTTTACCAGCCAAATACAAGTGATGATTAGCCATGAATCATCAATAGGCCTGTAGTAAAAAAAAATGAATATTACACCATCCACAGGCAACACAAGAATTTTTTTTCTTGTTAGATTTGTTGTCAGCTGTAATCATAATTGTTCTACAAACAATACAATACTGTACTGTCTTTGTAAACATCTCAACAAACATTGAGGGTAGTATTTCACCACTTCCAATAAGTCAACAATAACGTGCCAGCTTCATTTATCATCGTCTGTGTAGCTTGACTCTTGGCCAACATTAACCTGCAGGGTGGTCTCATTATCAGTGTACCACTGCTTTGTAGGCCTTGCTTCATTGCCAAAGTAATTGTACACAGCTCATTAACTTTTGTTGAGGGCAGTGTACACATCTGGCATTCAATCTCCATCATCACCAACTTCTTCCTCATCGCTAAAGTAAGCACTTGTCTTAACCTTTAATTTCTTTGTAGCTGGTTCATAAGAGCTACTCTCACCCTTTTCTCTCAAATCATACTGGAAGAAAATAAAAGAATAATTAAAACATTGATGACAATTATACAATAGCTATGATAAAAATTTAGGTGATAATGGTGGTGGTGGTGCTGATGAAGATGAATCTGACATGAATAAAGGAAATCTAACAAAATCACTAGGTGCCTTAAATCTAAATAAGCTCACATACACTGGCATAGAGGTAAAGGTTCTCAACTTTCAATTGGGGGGAGGGCTAGGGGGTAATATGTTGTTTGACATGAAGTGTCAGCAAAGATCAGGTTCCAATCATGCTAATTCTAAGATATTTTTTTTACATGACGAAAAAAACTTCCTTCTCTTTTACAATAACTCTCTTGTTAGTGGATAGTCACTTTCTAGTTGATGGGATCATAATTTTAATTTATATTTTGATATTAGAATTTTACCTCATAACTAATTGCAGCACTTAAACTGTCCAAGGCAGGATCCTCTCCTTGCTCCTCTTCCTCTTCACTGAAAACAAAAACATAAGCACTACAGTATCCATCAGCATTTTTTCCTTATTTTTAACTACGTAAATGCCTTCATTCTCGTTGACAAACATTGCTGGTAGCAGAATACTGCATCCATTAGCGAATCCAAATATAATAAAACGGTTTCAATAACTATTAATTATCTCTGTTTTTCATTTTGTTTTAGTTAAATCAATTTAATTTGAATTTACTTTTATGTATATATTTATATTGTATTGTCATTGTATTTGTTTTTGATGATGGAGTAAGAGCAGCTTACTGTTTGGGCTTATGCCTATTACTTACTCCTGGCAAGAATATTGTATGTATACTTTTTACTCTGCCGAATAAATATTATTATTATTATAACATTTGAGTTTAACTTACTTTATTTCCCATGGTTCAGCAGGCCTGCCAGTACCCCTTCGTTTTCTATCTTTGTCATGTTTTTCTTTCTTTTTAGGAGGCTCCCTTTCACCTAAAGAGTTGCTGGGGCAACGATAACTAAGATGACCTTCAGCCTGAAATTTAACATAACCACAATTTTTTAAACATGAGAAATCATTGATGGTTTGGGACGGTATAAATTGAATGATTGTTATATTGACGAACATAAAAACAGAAAAAGAATATTGCAGTCATATGTCTAAAAATACGTAGTATTAAAGTCAGCCACCAGAGAGAAAAAATATTCTACAAAATCAGTTCTACAACATATCAAAAAATGTTTTTCTTCCGGAGCCTGACTTTAATCGATACTAACCCCACATTCATAACATCGCGATTTATCTGGGTAATTTTTTCGTCGAATGAACTCTGATGCTCTGCCATTGTCTGCTGCCATGTTACACTTCCACCTCCTTCCAAACAACTGCAAAAATAACATACCAGTAACTCATTTATGTAATTCATCCAGCTTTGCTCATTGCCAATCTATCACTTAAATTATGAGAAATCCTGGCATTCTCATAAACAATGGAAGACAAGTTTCTGTCTTTGGCATACACACTCAATAACGCTGATAGCTGGTGGACCTTTGAGAAGTACTGTAACTAATATTTTCCAAGAAGTTGCCATCAAAAAAGTTTATTTAGAATGTCTTGATTGCATTCTATCTTAATTCTATGTCATTACTGTACCTCTTTTCCATTGATTGCCCTCACTGCTTTGTGAGCAGATTCTTTGTCGATGAAAAGAACGAAAGCAATTCCTTTACTTCGTCGTTGCTCTTTGTCTTTCACAACTGTCACCCTACAAAATTGAACAAGCCAAATATATTCAGAACTCTGTAAACGCTATGATATAGTTTTCTATGAATAGCGTATATAAATACTAATACTAATACTAGAATTCAATATTGTTTTAATAACTTTAACCAAATCTGAAATTGTTGGCGCTGGCTTAGCCCTAACCTCTAACTTCCGTCTGACTAAACTTCAGACTGTATATCATGTAAGAAGAATTTCCTTTTAGAAAATACATTTTAATTACAATACTGTATATGAATTAAAATAACATGTCTACAATTCAATTTCAACAAATTAGAAAAAGCAATCTATATATATATATACTGTTTATTCATTTTTATGCATTTTTCTTTTAATTTTATTTTGTAATATAATGTAGTTTAAGATAATACTCTGGACCTTAGGGAAGAACAGTGTAGCAATACTGAGTACCCAGAATAAAGAAAGATTTCTATTCTATTCTAACATAAAAACAGCACTAAACACACACACAAAAACATATAATTGAACAGTCAACACAAAGTACATAGAAATGAGAATAGCTTGTATGAGACCTTACTTGACAACACGTCCAAACTTCTCAAAAACCTTGTGCAGATCATTATTGGTGAGTGAGAATGGTAAATTGGACACATACACTGTTGTTTTACTTGGTGCAATTCCCCCACTCATGATCTTTTGTTAGTCAAACAAGATTAACCCAATCTAATACAAAAAATAGAAAGTTGTTTAGTGCTAATAATAATAATTAATACAGTGCTTTTGGTACACATATGCTACAAAATCTCAATTGATGGCATTTGGTTCTCAGGACAGTTTGGCTTCTAATGTCCTAACTTTTTGATTTTTAGTACACTCTTCCTCCTTGCTCTGACTAACCACCAGGAACCGGCTACAGTTCAGACAGGGCAGGGTGATAAAGAGCTGTAACAAACGAAAGGTAATTTACAGGTTGACTTTTGAAAAAAAAGAAAAGATTGTAAGAAATTGTTGCCAATTGTGTCACTGTAGGAGACATGTCGTGAAGTGGATCTGCCTGAGCAAGATATCCTGACTGAAGGAGTATGCTGAGTAAAGAAGTAGATGTAGGTTGGAAGAAGGTTAAAATTAAGTATGGCCTTATTAAATATTAGGCTGTGGTTATGCTAATACCGAAGTAATCAAAATCCCAAAGCTCTGATTCATCAACTTGGCTTTACCCTACCTCAACTTAAAAATAACTCTCGCTATCTTAATGCACTACATCTCGGTGTAAGCATACGTCATACATAGGCCCTCTAGCCACTTTGTAATTTATATTAATATTAAAATTTAAAAAGCTAAAGGTAGGTGTTCCAGATTAGCCTAGCCTAGACCTAAGTGGTGCGAATTAGAATTGGTACGAGTTCACCAACACACGCAGGCATCGCTAGCCTACCCATCCTATCCTCTTTATGCTTGCTACTGCCCAGTCGGGCAGTCCTGTTCAGGTAGGCTAGCCTAGGCCTAGCTAGCTAGGGGATACTTCTCCTAGTTAGGCCAGGTCTCTAGCCTACGTGCGACGGCCTAGATAATCTATCTAAAAGCTAGGTTTGTAATAACTAAATACAAATCAGCTAAGATAGCCCATAATATAACCTTTAAATAACGTTTTAAGGATAAAAGCACGTACCGTATCACTATCTGGACACTTTCGACTACCATCTAAAACTTAGACTATTCTATTTAGTAGTAGTTGGGGTGTACATAAACATAAACATGTACTTTACATATACATGTAAACGTATTATTTTCCGTAAAAAGTAGGGCAAAACATTTATTATAGACACCCCTTCTACTTAAATAAATTAGTCCAAGTCATAGAGGGCGCTCTTTTATAAACATGTGGGCCATACAACATACAACGTGCAAAAAACTCCGAAGGGGCACCGTCTTTGCGACCTGGGCAGCTGACTGTCCTCTCTCTAGCACGATACTAGGAAGGCCTATAATATAATAAAATAAATTAGTAGAGGCTATTCTAGGAAAGCGTAGCTAGTTAGGAGGAGTCCGGGCCGCGGCGTTCCTTCTGTGAGTGAGTGTGTGTATGTAGTGCGAAACCCTGTCTAAAGACAACTGAAGAAGAGTAGGGGCTAGTGGAAGTGCGAAATCAAAAGGTTAGGCTTAGCCTTAGGCCTAGCTCTGTTTCAATAATTCAGGTTTACCTAGGCCTAAAGTGATTGTTTGATATAGGGCCTATCTTTATGTGTAGGCATAAATTAAGAATGCCAAATTATTTCACAATCAGTACTAAAAATATACATTATAAAATTCGTTTTGCCCCTTTTTAGTTTTTAGTTCATTTGCCACAACTTTTGTATCAAATAACAATTCCCTAATACACCCAAATAATATGGGCATGTCAATCGTATTGTCACATAAAATTTGCACAGCTTTAATTAGGTGAAGCAAGGCAGTGGTTAGGAGTAAATACGATACCGTATGCTATCTCGGCATGGTGAGTGTCTCCCTAGCTGTTGCCAAACCCTGAGACATACTATTTATACAAACAGGTAAGTATAGTTGCGCCTCAGCCAACCCTAACCTTTATTATTACCAAGATTATGTATGGTGGAACTGAGTCAAAATTTAAGTTAGATTCTGTATAATGACAGAGAGCTCACACAAATACTGGCATATGGGAGATAAAAAATTAACTTTGATATTATTTTTGTTCTTTTTTTTAGTAGAATTATAATGGAGATTACAAATTTATAAAACTTTGAGAATAATGCAAATGACAAGTTTCAGGAAAATTGTTACACTTGGTCGTCAATCTCTGTTACCCGGTAACTTTCATCATTCTTTACTGATGGTCACTGCTACTAGGTGGTTTATTGCCCATTCTCCTCAAGTTCCATCATATCCAAATACATTGAGTTCATTAGTGCCGCACTGGACTGAAATACTAAAGAAAGGATGTGTTGCAGATGCTGAAATTAATGTAGAAATTATCTTGTTGTACATGCTTAAAAAGTCAGTCAGAGGGAATCTCCAGAATGAAGACACAGATAGTGGAAAGGTAAATAGTTCCAAGTACAGTATTGAGTTAAAAAATATTTGTTCTTTTATGACTTTAAAACACTGTAAAAGTGCTTTAACTATATAAGGATAATTTAGATTTAAAAGTAATAGTAAACTTGGTTTTAATTAATTATAATTATATTTTTGTTACTTCAGGTGTCTTTGCTTCGGAAGAGTTATCATCAGCACGTGTCAACTGAATTTATATCAGAGGTCAATGAACTATGCCGGAAAAGAGCCCAAAGGTTAGATATAGGGGAAAGGGTTAGAGTTCATTAATGTGTACATGGGCCATATTGTGGCTTCTCATGCTTACCTGAAGCAAGAACAGGCCTCAGGGGCATGGGAAGACAAAAAAGGGCTCACAGGTCTTATCAAAAGGATTGTGCATTGTGCAAAAATGAATTTCAACTCTCGAGTTGAAGCACTAGGAAAGCAGCGAGCAATGGGCTGTGCCGCTAGCTCTCAAGAACTTTTTTTTTTTTAATTTGCAGAATGCCTGTGCAGTATGTGATTGGTGAATGGGACTTCAGAGACATGACATTGAAAATGGTACCTCCAGTGTTTATCCCTAGGCCAGAAACTGAGGTATAACATTTCGCATTACTTTTTACAATTCAATGTTTTTGTTATTATTAAACAAATATAGCCCTATTATAAGTTGTTGCACCATAGTAAATATGGTATATTTTTTGACATTCAATAGCATGTAACTTGCAAATATTATGATGGAATGAGGCTTAGGGAGTGATGCTGGATTTAATTAGAGGGTTAGCTGAGCTTTATGTTAGATTGTTACAGTGAACCCTCCAATTTTTGGGACCCTTCTAACCAAAAATCGATCTTCCAACTATTAACACTAAGCTAAGTGGAGACCGAATCCTAAAACCACCTTGAATTTTCAGGTCCCACAGCTCAAATTGGAGGGGCGAACTGTATTTTGATCCTTTAAAAAAGTGGTCTCAAATTAGTGGGGCTCGGTCTCTTAATTAGATTCGTCAGGATTTGGAATGTTTACTGTAGTATCGCCATTATGTTCATTTTATGAATTTTTTTTGTTTCCATTCTGAAGATGTTAGTGGAACTGATAAAGACTAGTGATCATCTATCAAGAGAGGATGAGGTGAAGTTTCTGGAAGTTGGTTGTGGCACCGGAGCCATCTCAATATCGCTTCTTAGAGAGTTTCCAAAGGTAAGGAAAAATATGTATCACAGAAGTCTCCCACAGTCTGCGAGAATCTTTTAAAAGTCAGCCTTTGGCATTGGGCAACTGATTATTCTAAGACACAAACAAGGTGTTTGACGAAAAACTCAGGGAGTGTTAATGAGAAACAGATTTTTGAATATTTAAAAACTGGGGTGGGGGGAAGACATCAGTTGTACAATATATCCAAAAAAAATTTAATTAGTATGGTTTCCCACACCCCTGCGTGAGCAAGGAAAGTAACCCATCACCCATACATTCAACATGTTTTGATTGCTGTATTTTTATAGTCTTGCTGAGACGAGCCATGTGCGCCATCACACAAGCAAATTTATAAAATACGATGCATTAAGAAACCTGTTGAAACCAGATCTTCCAGTAGTGGCTTTCAGCTCCTGTAAAAAAACGTATTAGACGTTTTTTCTAAGATAGTACAGCTTGAATGTATGACTTAATTATTTGTGACAGTTTGTATTCATTTCATTATCTTCATTTCTAGGCATCTGCAGTTGCGATTGATTCAAGTATGGATGCTGTAAATCTCACCATCGAGAATTCTAAACGGTATTGCATTACTTCATTGTTTTGATTCCATAGCAAAGTTCTGTAATTAGTCTTGAAATAAATTTTTACTTAGGTAATGTATTAGTATGGTAATGTAACCAAGTAACATCCATACGATTCATGAAACATACAATTGTCAAAAACCGAAAGGTCCACTGATTAATCTCAGATAAGAAAGTATAATACATACTCCAAGTATTGAAATACATGCCATCATGTTGGGATTCATCCTGATGATGACATAATTAATGTCAAAATAGTGAATCCCAACATGATGGCATGTATTTTAATACTTGGAGTATGTATTATACTTTCATACAATTGCCAAAACGCCTTAAGATTGTGTAAGAGTGGTTTGGCACAGCGTGAAAGGTTTGGTTTCCCAACCTTGAGGTCGGGGTTTCAATCCCTCGCTGTGCATTTCGCTTGTGTCCTTGAGCAAGGCACTTTGTCTGCATTGCTTCTAGCCATGCAAAAGTATAAATGGGTACCTGGTGGGGTTGCCTGCTACTTCATGTGGAGCCAGCACTTCGTAACCTAAAGGAAAGGTGCTGTATGAATATCAAAAATGATAAAAATAACACCACCACCTTAGTACAAAATATCCAGACGATTCATATAAAGATTAAACTTAAACTGAAATTTATTCTGCAGATACCATTGTCAAGAACGCCTTAAGACGTACCACCACCACCTTGATACAACATGTCCAGAGTTCCTATCAGTACTTCCGAGATTTGATTTCATTGTGAGCAATCCGCCATATATTTTCTCCAAAGATATGTGTAAATTAGAGCCAGAAATATCAAGGTAATCCTACTGCCTTTTATGCCTTAGAAAGGTTTAGAGTTTAGATGATAGTCATCTCATACATGTGCATGCAGACTGTAAAACCTTGAATTGAAGCTCTGGGATTCTTTTTTTTGTTAGCGAACTTTGGATCGGCTTCTTTTCGAGATGGGCTTCTTTTCAAGGCCACTTTGGCAAAGTAAAGATGGAGGCTTCTTTTCATGGGAATTAGTATTATAAAACAATAAATAAGGCCACTGTAACATCAATCTGTATCATGGAGTGTATTAACTAGCATTAAATCTCCTAAACTACTGTATACACCAAGCATGTTTTTAATTTATTTTGTTTCTTTGAAATTCATGTACAGTGTATGTACTGTACTATCTCGAAAAGAATCTCGAGATTAAGCCCATTGGGCTTCAATTCAAAGTTTTACAGTATCTTAAGTTGTGGCAGTCCATGGGTTTAAGCTGTCCGATATAGTTTTGGGCCAATGATAATAATAATAATATTTATTCATCCAAATGGAAATTGTATTGCTTGTAAACAGTATAAGAACCATTAAAATTTAAAATGAATAAAAATTAAAATGGATAAAAACAACAACAAAAATATGGATTTCAAAAAAATTTAGGATAAATTTTACCAAATATGAATGTTTTGTTGCCTATATATTTTAATAAATTAATTTTTCCAACAAGATATGAGGACCATAGGGCCCTTGACGGTGGCCCGGATGGAATGAACGTACTCAGGAAAATTGTTCGCTTGTCTGATTATTTACTTAAACCATCTGGTATGATCTGGTTTGAAACAGATAGTAACCACCCCAAGATGATCAAAGAGTGGCTAGAAAATGAACCAGATTTAGATGTTAAGCATCTGAACAGTTTGACAGATTTTAATCAGAGGTAAGTGTGCTTAATGTTCATTTCTTAAAATCTCTAAAATGATCACTTACCTAATGTTCATCATATCAAAGAATATAGAATTGCAAGATGTCTGACTATCCTATTTTACATGCACACAATGAAACGAAATGTGAAATACTATTACGAGATAGGGGGCACCCTATTACAATTTGAATAGAGTTTGAAACTCGAACATGTTTTCTATAGACGACTATAGAGATGTTCAATATGAATGCCTTCTACGTTCTTTTAAAGGATTCTCTCTAGCTCATGGTACTACTTTTTGAGATAGGATTGTGTTTCAATGAAACCCCAAGAATCTAACCTCTTTCAGATTTTAGATGGAGTGGAGTTGAATAGCTTGGTGGTTAAGATGCTTGGCTTCCAATCCCACGGTCCTGGGTTCAATTCCTGTCAGTGTTGCAGGAATTTTTCTCACGACCAAAACAACTCCACTCCCTAAATCTCATATTGAGATTTAGTTTGTGTAAAGCATCGTGTGTATGTTTGTCTTGTGTAAGGGATTGTCACCTACAAGTAGGACAGTGATATATTCGCTATTGGCAATCCTTGGCACATGTATTGTGTGCCTAAATAAATAATAAAAATAAATAAAAAATAAAATAAATCTATACTCTTTAATCATATGATCTTGTGCAAAACATTTGCATAGAAATTGCATTGTATGGTCATGAGGTCAAGCATGTCGCTGGTTAATTATTCAGAAATAAAGGATACAGTACAGACACTGTAAGTTTAAGTGTGCAATCTGGATAGAATGCCAAACATTATACTGTTGTTCCAACCAATCGCTTAAATACACATAAAAAATCTACGTTCACATCAAACCCAGATCCAGTCAGGAGCCCAGACAAAAAATTGTGAGTTGTTGGGCACAGAACACGATTATTCGAGGCCAAGTACATATACGTTCGAACTAACCATGCTTGTTGATTGCTTAACGAAAAAAAAACCATACAAATTCACGATAAAAAATGGCTCTCAGATACTTCACTCAAGATCTGGATTGGAAATCGTGCGAATTTGATGTGAACAGTCCTGTTCTTTACCACTGGCATCGAACCGGATCTGGTCTTTGATATGAACATAGCTTAAGAAGCTTTATCTGATAAAACATTAAGGGGACTATTACCAAAGGTATGCTTGGGCTTCAAATCCAGGAAATACAGTAAATTATTAAACTAAAAACTTTTATTCTTCAATCAAAATGAAGATGTAGTTGCAATCCTTTGCATCTCTCATTTTCTTCATTTTCTTTTTCATTCTTTTAGGCCTAGGTTTGTGCAATTATGTTACCAACCAAGCAGTGAACTGTCTTGACAGATGCAGTCCAAGCAGATGTTGGTGAATACCATGGAACACATTTAATTATATTATAATAATTATAATTTTTAACTTGTTTTTATATAGCATATAATAAATAGCAATTAAATAGGAAAAATATTATTAATTATTATAATTAAGTTGACCAGGTAGTCGATACATTCAATTTGGTACTACTTTTTGTAGTGCCATAGACACTGGCAGTCTGACAGGGGATCCAAATTAAAGGCTCACATAGAACTTGGTCTTTGTTTAAGGCATTTTACCCACAGTTCTTCCCAGGAGTACAAGTGGGTACCTGATAGCTTCAAATACTAACTGCACTGATTACTAGTTATTTTTTAAATAAATCAAATCAAATAAATAAACACCTGTATTTTAGCTAAGGAAATTATTGGCCCATCATTTAATATTAAACCAAGTACTATGTATTTTAAAGTTCGTTTTAAATTTCATTTTTGCTTTAGAGAAAAAGATGACCCAAATGTTACAAAGTTATATGAACAATATTAGAGAGTAACATTGTATTACAAAATTTGATCTAATAAAGATTATATGAATTTCTAAAGTTTTGTTTTATTTATTATGGTGTATTGTTCGTAATATTATTTTTCATTACTTTACAAATAAAATAGTATAAAATTTGATGCAGCATTAAGTACTGTACAAAGAAAAAGACGAAAAACTAAAGTAAGACTGATGAGCTAGCCATATAGATACCTGTGGCTCCAAGACAGTGGCGGCTCTAGGATTTATTTTCTGGGTGGTGGAGGGGCGCTAAGTTGTCCAACGGGGGTACTTGAGCTCGTAGGCTCGAGCTAGGGGAAGGAGCTGAGAGGGAGGTCCCCCCCCCCCCAAATGAGATTTTTTTTTAAGAATAGCAACCTCTGTATGGCTGGAAATGGCACCCTCAGACTGACAGACATGTGTTGGCTTGGTGCGGGCCTATTTTTATATGTTTTATGGTATGACTGCCCGACGAGCTCTATCCGGCGGGGGTGGGGGATTGACCTGTTCGGTGGGGGAACTTAAGACCCCCTGTCCCCCCGCTGGCGCCTCCACTGCTCCAAGATACAGAGGAGCAAGATAAATTTCTACAAAACGTCTCTGTGTTCCTGTATTTGGTATTTATTACAAGTGGAAGTTCTACCTTTATAATCTTTGTATATGATTGACAAATAAATATACAGTATGTAGGCCTACCAAAAAAACCTTAAAGTACTTCAGATGTTTGAAACAGCAGAGCTTCATAGAGCCACCTCCACTCCCCTGACCCTTTAGAATGTAGGTACAACACTAATGGATTGGTTATCGATACTCGCCTCACCCACCCCCTTCTTCCCGCCGGCGGAAAAACAACCTTGCATCTGTCATTGACAGTGGAGTCTCCCAATGGGAGTTTATTGGCCGAGCGGTTAAGTCTGGGATATTTTCGTAGGATAGTCAAAGTTCATTGATTGGCATATCCCTAGTCTGCCACTCATGCCTAAGGGAATGAAATGAAATCAAGTTTATTGTATCAAATACAGGTTTTATTTGTGCTTTTGCATGTACTGTATATGTATAAACAATTCTGGAACCAATGTAGGACCTAAGTGTATCCGTTTTAACTTCCATTTTTATACATACATTATTATGGTATGCGTTTCCATGGTAACTAGTTCCTGTTTGTGAATTTAGAGAACTATTTCATACCGTAAATGCATATTACCGTTAAACCCCTTTGCACGTACTACCTGTTCGTCGAACGCTAATTTTATCACGGTTATGTGTTTTTTGTAACGTGGTTGGCATTTAGAATCCGAAAATTACATTGATCAAATTGGGTAATTATCTCTAAATACATTATGAATGGTAACGGCTGAGCATAATCGATTGCTGAAGATCAACGTCCAACCTATATCTCTTGTTAAAGCGTGGAGGAATTGGTTAAATTTCCCCATGGTGTATGAACGCAAAGTACGTATGATGCGTACGTCAGTTGCGGCCCCACTAGCTGCCACTTTACGCGTTGCGTCCGATAGGTTACCGTACAGTAGAAGACGATCGAGAGTAGGCCTGTGTATATTTTTTGGCCACAATCTAATGAATGCATGTGCAAAGGTTATAGGACTGTTGCATTAACACAAATATCGTCAATATGTGTAACAGTAACTGCTTAGATATTCATATAAATGATTCTCGACTATCCAAGCAAATGAGCAATGGACGCGTACGCAAAATGTATGAATTCATAACGGAAGGGATTTCAAAATTTACAACTTCATTTGTCATTCATTGTTATTCGTTACACCAACTGCAGTTTCTAACGATTCATTATTACTGTTGGCCCTTTTTGTATCCACAGCTGGAGAGTTACATTATAAAACAAACAACATCAACCTTTCGGGAGCTGAGCCGGAGACAATTAATGAATCAAAATTTAATATTCAACAATTCACCAAAGGCAGCAAACACTACGCTCGCATTGCGTGGTGGACCCATTTTTAAAATGTAAAATGTGCCTTAATGACTCGGAGGAGACCTGGTAAGGTCCGTCGTGTAATATATAATAATAAGTAGTGTGTGTGTGGGGGTGGGGATGGCAGGGAGGGACTTGACAGATAGAAGGTCTATATATTATCACTGGTGTTCACATGAATTGTATTATTATTATCATGTTTAAAAATATTCACGACAGCAGCTCAAATCGTGGCTTCCCGCGAATTACGGAAACGCGACATGTGTGTGTCGATGGCTCATTTCAACGATGAGGTGTCACTGGCACTTATGAAATTATGCAGAAAGCATGAGAAATCAATTTTAAAAGCACTCGATTGTTGTTTTATGACTGAACGGTCATGGAAATTACGTTTTGTAAATAGACAACGACTAATACGTCCAATTCACTTCATTAAGGATAAAAGAGGGCGGGCGTTGATGCGCAATTAATTAGCAGAAAGAGTGCAATGAAAATATCCCTTTGTTTAACGATGTAGAGAGCTGCTTATTGGGACAGTATTACACCCAGATAACAATTTCAATATAGTATTCTAATAACATGCAGGGGCGGACTGAGAGGGATCAATGTCAGCCGGTCCGGTCGCCCTATTTTTGAAAACATCCCCTATGAGGAAAAAAGGCAATTTCATAGGTTTAAGATATTTCCAGCCATCACATCCATGCCATACAATATTATATTAAAATGCTAATAACAATATCACCATCAAGTGGGATGAATAAAGAATTCTCGTGGAATTTGGATCTGTCGTGTTGTGACAGGCGGCCTGGGTTTACAAATCATCAATTTCTCTTCGACAAATTATTTTAAACGGACGATAATGTTGCATCTTGTTTTTTGTTTTTTTGTTTTTTTTTTTTTCAAGTTTTGTTTAACACTGTAACAGCCCTACTTCTAAAAAAAACCGAACGTGTTGAAAATTCTGTTTGAATTCTTCTAGCAGCACCGTTTTGGTGGATTGGTATTCCGGAAATTAACCGAAATATACGCTTAATCGACCCACTAAGGACGGGCTGTTTAATCAATCTATTTATTCTGTAATTTTTTATTGAGGAAACAAAGAAAGTAAATGTTCATCTTAAATTGTCAAATTATGATGGGCACAAGTATAAAAGTAGGTTAATAAACAGACACAACATCGCATCAATGATAAAGCTGTGAACTTGGTCAAATGAGTTGTAATGTGCATTGAGCGCCTTTTTTTTTATTGAATTAGCAAAATATTGCTTGACGAACCATGAGGACGACCTGCTTTATCACACCATGAATGTGACAATAAACCTCCACGATTATTTTAATGCCTGTCTAAATTAGTATTAGACCTATCATCATCATCATCAACAACAACAACAACAACATTTTCATTATAATTATTATTATCATTATTATTATTACTTGATTGATTGATCATTTGTTCGTTCGTTCATTCATTTTTGTATTTGTTCATTAAAGTTGACAAAATTGATACATATAAATATAGGCCTAAATATAGGTTGCATGGAAGGAGGCTATTAGGCCTATAAGTTTTGTAAGTGAAAAACAGAGCTTTAAGATATAGCCAGTCTGCCTTTACATAGTTGGAAAAAAAAAACATTAATTCAATCGTTTGTTCATTCATATATTTATTCATTCTCGTTCGTTGTTCTCCCTTTGTTAATTTATTCGATGTAAATACGATTGTTACACAAACTATGATGCCGCGGTAAATAAAAGCATAAAAATTAAAATTACGTGCAGAAAAAAAATACGGTACGTAGGACATGCACACTGAGGCTATCGTGCCTTTGAATTCATTTACATTCATTCATTCATTCGTTTGTTCATTCGGCATAATCAATTAATCGATCGATCGGTAATTCACAATCAAATTCAATCATCTATTAAATAATTAATTAAAGTGTATAATAAATCCGAGATAACATAGGGCCAGGCGGTTGAAAGTAATAGGGGCATAAACGAGTTTATTTGAGTAGCTTATAATTAATAATTAATTAATTAAGGCCTACCGGTACTGGAACAAGTTGATATTAACAATTAAAGGTGGTTTCCAAGTTCAACCCAACCCCCAACCCCCCAAAAAAGCCGGACCAGGGCCCCCGAAAATTTTTCAAAATCATAAAGAAAGTGGAGAAAAAACGAAAATTATATTCGAATCAAAATTTAGTCTGAGAGTGCCATTTCCGGCCATCTATCTAGTCTAGCACTAATAGTTGAGGTAGGTGCCTTCATAAATGTTCTTCCCCAAAACCATGGTGGGGCTAATGTATCTACACCCCCAGCCTGGGAAAGTTCCCATGGCTCCCCTTTATTTCGAATTCCTGGATCCGCCACTGGATTAGCCAATGAAATTTAATCAAAAAAGTGTATCATGATAAAATCTTCGTGGACAAGCTGAACTTATGAAATTTATTGACCAGTATTCATCAATATATTCTAAATGCAATATAAAATAAACGTGATTTGGATGAACATTCCGAGAAACATTCAAATTCGTATCTAAAACGCCAATTCCTTTTTTAGGACGACAAAATATCGAGATTTGTTTTAATAGTTACCCATACGATTGATACGGTAGTTTATGCAGCCCATGGGAATTGGTCATCATTCATCCATTGAGCGAGCTGCAGAATCGCTGACAATGTAGCTGCCATTTCTGCTCGCACCACGAAATAACATGTTGTGCTAGCGCAGTTATTTGAATCTTTCAAATTCGTTTTTCAGTGGCTAAAATGCCGTTATAAACGTTCTTAATTCAAGAAAGAAGAGACTTTCTATAGTTACGCCCAATATCTGTGGTTACAATGAGATTTATATTTGGTTGATTTATGGACGTTTTGTTTCCGTGTCTAGGCCGGACTGACGCTTTGTTTTTCCTGTCAACCCCGCCTTGTCAGCGGAGCGGAAGGAGTGTGTCGCGTACAACAACATCGATTTTGCAGTCACGTTTTCCTTTGGATGTGAGCGTACGGCCGGTAACGCGAGTAAATGTCATTAATAAATTGTCTATATTGATAGAAGGATATTACATTACGTTTAACATGCTAATGTTTTCGTAAAATGGAAAACTAACGCCAAATATTAACCCTTCTGAATCACAAGGCTAGGTAGGCCTATCCACATCGACTTTTCCAGCGAACGTGACAGGTAAAAGTTTGTTATCTCAAAATATGCAATGCAACACAAAGTTTGAATTCATAATCTGAGGTTCTGATGTTTACCAAATGACAACGTTCGCGTTACTTTCATAGTCATTACATAAATCTGATTTCTGTCTTGGAGAATGAGCTATATTGTTTTTTTTTTTAAAATCCTTTACCACAGTGTTGTGAATGTTTGAGGGGATACCTCGATTGGAATCATTCATTATTGACACCTTATTATTTTCTTTCAGAAATTTTTATTTTTAAACTTGACTGCTTTTTTGTGATGTCACTTTCAGTTTCACCAGTTTCCGAAATTACAAATTTGTTTTGATTGAAGGATTGGATTACAAAGTCAAATTAAAATGCAGCGTTTGGGAGTGCCAGTGTACCCACAGGGTACGAACACTAATACTAGCAATAATATGGATTCATCGGGTTATGGTGGCCACAGTCCTGACCGAGGGCGCTTTCAGAATCAACCACTTCCGCCTTACTCAGCAACTGATCTGGCAAACTATAGGGTTGGCTATGAAGGATCGCAACGCTCTCTAACTGAAATCGATAACCATAGGACGACAAGTCCTGCCACTGGGTCGGTTCGCCAATCGGCAACCAAATTTGCTAACTATCAGATAAACCACGCATCTGCAACTAATCTGTCTTCACCAACTGAGACAAGGGATTATAGAACTAGCTATGGAGCTGCAACAAACCGGCAATCACCGACTAAGTTTGGTAACCATCAGATAAACCATGTTTCTCCAACTAATCACCATCAATCACCAAATGAGGCTGTTGATTATAGAGCTAGCCATGTGGTCACATCTAACCAACAATCACCAACAAAGTTTGGAGGCTACCAAGTTAGTCATGCTTCTTCTAATCTACAGTCATCAACTGAGATCGGGACCCATAGAAATAGCGATGCAGTAACATCAAACCAACAACCATTAACCCAGTTTGGAGGCTACAAAGTCAACCATGCTTTACAGTCACCAACTGAGATTGGGACCCATAGAAATAGCAATGCAATTACTTCTAACCAACAACCATCAAACCAGCTTGGATGCTACAAAGCCAATCATTCATCTACATCTAGTCTTCAATCACCAAATGAAATTTCGAATCATAAATTAAGCAATGTAGCAGCAAATTATCATCATCAGTCTGCAGCTGAAATTGGTGAACATAAGCTTGGCCATGCAGCTCAATCAACAGGCGAAGCTGGTAACAATAGAATAGGCCAAGTAGCCACTTCTAATCACACTGGCTATGCAGCTAATTCTCAGGTTTCTAACACACGACAGACATCACTGCAACATGTACACCCATTTAGGCTTCACAGGTCTTTGCCTTTAAATGATACTGAAAGTACACACTTGTTTACATTCTTACTATCTATGGACAGTATAGAAGACCTACGAACAACGCCACTGAGATCGTCTGTAGCCTCGTACCAGGGACATAAATGGTATTTAACCAGCAGCATATACGTCAATAACGATGGCATAGAATTCTTAGGTGTATTTCTGTATTGGTTAACTACACAAAACCATACAATTGGTGACAATGAAGTTGATATCAGGTGTCGTACTGATTATCGTATCATTGTTCGAAACGTCATTAATCCCGCAGAAAGTAAAATTTCGGAAGGTGCTCAGATGGAGTACAGCCCTACCATGACAACAGGCTGGGGAAAGCGTGAATTAATAGCATTTCAAGAATTATGTTCTCGAGGAAATGGCTTTATTAATGAGCCCGGAAGTTTAGTTATTGTTGAACTTGCAATGAAATCTTGCACTACCACGTTTGAACATTACATTGATGTATCACATCTAAATACACAAACGTTTCAAGATCAGCATCAGTACCCGGCTCATTTTACCCCCAATTTTTCTCTTGGTGCTTACGAGTTTTACCTGTCGGTTTACCCGCGGGGTGATAGAGACAAGGCACGAAGTTGCGTTTCCATGTATCTTCATCGTTATTCCAGCTCCTCTGACCTTTTGGGCTGCCGGGTACGATTCCGTTTTTTTGTTGGGAAACGCGTGTCACCATCAAATGGTGCAACCTTTGACTACGTTTTCAAAGAAAATAAAGGTTATGGTAAATACAAAGCCTTCGAACCACTTGCAGCCACTGACTTCTTGAATCGTTCATCCATTCTAAATGTTGGTGTAGACATTGTTTCAGTCACGCCTCTTGCTCAGATTGAAGTGCCTCTGGTAACGCGGGGATATTACCACACCGACAACTTCGTATTTGATGAGGTTGTTTTTCCCGACCATAATTTTAACTACTGGAAATTGACAGTTGATAACACAAACACAATGCTTCAGTTGAAATTTGATGCACAAGATAAATTAAAGTTACAAACAACAGATGGGAGTGAGAACCCCTGCACAAAATTCTTGCAATGGCGGGCATTTGTGATCTCGCGAAAAGATAAAAAGAAGAGTAAAGCAGTTTTGGCATGCCCAATAACAGCTTTCTTCTCAAGACATCTTTCTGATTCTCAAATAACCATGTCTACTCAGATCCCTCTACAAACAGTAAGTAGTATTTTTACAATTATTTTTATGGAACTGTTTTTTGTACACAACTTTTTATTGTCATATTAAACCATTTCATATGATCCTATTATTAAAAATAAAATGTAACATTTTTTTGTCAATCCCTTCACAGTATTCGGAAATTCCCTTTTTGGATACGTTGTTTATAGTCTTAATTTGTTTAGCTATTTGGCACTACAAACATATAAAAAATGTATTTTACCAAATATGGCAGTGCCAGAATGGCTAAACAAAGGCTTTTTTTTAACAAAAAATGTAGTTAAGACTTTATCTTTGGAACAAGTTTTAAATTCCACAACATACTGTCATTAAATAACAAATATTGATTGAATGTTTTGTTCTGAGAATATTTTAAAAAATTCTGGGACCCTGGGCTTTTGCATGAGGAAAAACCAGTACATAAAATTGGGCATACGGTAAAGTAGGGGATGGGAATACATAGAGACCCTTGCTATGTAAATCTCACATGTTCTCCCAATTGAAAAATGTTTGCATTTTATATTTGTCTAGCTAAGCACGCGCAACTTTAGGTGTTGCCACTTTTAATTGGAGTTCAATGGTTTCAAAAACAACAATACATCATCATAACCTAGGCCTGGACTGGAATGATGTTCGTTTATTGAAAGATGGGCCAGCCTAGGCTACCTACAGTAGGCCTGATAAGTGTTTTTTTTTAGTTCTACCAACACACAATTTTTACTGGTTAGTTAGATATTTTTACTAGTAAAATTGACAGCTAAAATGGCTTCAGGAGAACACTGCTATACAATTTTTAAAATATAAACAACCTTAAGAAAAATTAAAATATTCAACCTTGGTTTGGAATGATATAATAATTAATTTTATTGGCTTTAAAGTAGAAACTGCGGCACCATGCATATTTTGCCCCGCACGAGGTGTCATCGCGTTGCTGTGAAATTTTCAATGCAAGTAGGCCTGGGCCTAATTGATGATTCCTTGGCCTTACAATATTCACTAAGTAGGCCTACATTAACGTATGAATTCACAACAAATTTTGTACACCGAGAATCTTTTTCGTCAATAATTCTATCCAATTTGTCTTCGTCGAGAGATTTAAACTTATTTGAAGTCGCCATTTTCGAAGCGCTAGGCTTACACATTCACAATTCGTGAGCAATCGATCGTGCGCTTGACTAGTATTCACTACGGGAGCAATGTGGGTGTAATCCCCTAGGGGGAAATATAACGTTTCCGATCCTCGTAGCGCTGGTCACTTGATGCCATTTCGACCAATCACATACTCGTATTTACATAGGCTATGTAATATAATAGTTAGTCTGAACAGGGCTTAATGAGGATTTGACTGAACATTGATTTGCATTAGTACTGAATGTGTTTTCTACGGTTTTAATTGTTTTGATTTATGGTGGCTGCATTTCCATAGAACATCTGTTGATAAATTTACAGGTGTAACATTAACGTCACTTGGGAATTTGCTGGATAAGAAATGTTTATACTGTAACATGCAGTAAATTGCAGATTAACAACAAGTATGAATAACAATTGCTTTTTATATGTACTAAATAAAACATGTCATATTGTTTTCATCCCTAATGTGTAACAACATTCATCATACACCATGACTTAAGTGTTGCTACTTACTCACATACCTGAAATAACTTTTATAGGCATTTAATTTCTGTCCCAGCTTGCATGGTTGTAAAATTGATATCTGGCTGTCGTCATACAATAATTTTACTAGGGCGAGTTTATTATGACAAGATATAAATGTGAAATTACATTAATGTTTGCAGTCGTCCTTAATGTGAGATGATAAAAACTACAATAAAATATAGTTCTAAATACATTAGCCGTTCAGCCTGAAGTACATTTAGAACAGATGTAAATATATGTGCATGTTACTTCAAGCGTCTGTCCACACAATGCTCTGTATACCCAGGGCATAATGTTTACTATAGTTTAAAGCTTATATTTGAGTTAGTGGCAGTGTATCAGAGCTTAATGTTAAAATTACCCTGTTGTGTTGTATGGTAGGTCAGAGATGCTTCTGTACTGTATAATAGGGAAGGCAGTTTTGCTACTTGGCTGATTTTTGAATTAATTTTTTTTTCCTGCTGAATTCATGGTGACTATAAAATACAATCGAAAAGAAGGAAAAATGGAGTTATGATGCAGTAGTGTTGGATATAAAGTACAGTTTATTCTCAATCTCATCAGGTGTTTTTACAATTTGATAATTTACTAAAGCCTTAACATATACTGTACAGGCAAATTAATTGGATGAATTGGCTTCCTGGTGAAGGAACAATAGAGAACCACTGTTATTATTATTCCCATGGAATTTGATAGGAATGTATCATCTTCTTCCACTTTTAAAGAGACACTTGTGGGTTACTGTACACTTTGTAATATAATATTACAGTATACTCTACCAATTAATTCTCCTCTTTAGCGAAGAGCTCAATTGAACACCAAAAAAATAAAGAATTAAATGTGATTGAATTTGAATTTACACTTACTCTAGTAGTTCATTACTAGTGTAGCTTCTTAGTGTTGTGCCCATGGCTAATCTTTTTCCTACAGGTATGGCCAGTTATGGTAAAGTATTTACCTAGGATTTGGATTTGCCATCTGTCTACTATCAATCATACAGTATACAATAAGCACTTTGAAATCAACTAACTGTGGTTATTGTATAACTTGTTTCCCCTGTAGACCTTTTAATTATTTCCATAGCCAACTGGATTGGTTGCCTTGTTATGATGTAATCATAAAATTTATATTGAAGTAAAATAAATTAAATTATTTAACTTAATATCATCTTTTTAATAACATTATTGTATCATTAGTAAAGTAAAAATTCCTTCACTAATTCCTTATTGTTCATCACAGTTCCATTAAAAAGCAATTAGTGTTATACTGTAGATCACAGAGATCAATACATTCTACGTCGACAGCCTGGTTCATGTCGAAGTTAAGTCGCTTATTTTCCCTAGTTGCGTTCGATGCCAAGTTAGAGCCAGAGGCTTTTTGACGTTATTACTTGGTCAATGATGCAAAGGTCATTTGTAATATCGACTATTCGTAAAACGGACGTTTGCTGGGATTTTACCCATAATATTATAAATAATTTCTGAAAACCAGAGTAATGAGACTACTTTGCAGCTAGTGTTAGCATTGTTGGAGTACGTTGTTGCCAGCCAGAGGATGATAATGGTGGTACAACACAACAACGCTGGCTTAAATGCCTACGTTACGTAATCGTGTCCTTGTAATTCGAGCCGACTTTACCGTTAAGCAAGTTCATTTACCGTTATTCTAGTGAAGTTAAGTCACTCAACTTTAAGTGACTTAAGCCTTTATCTAGCTATAATTGACTGATTCACGTCGAACTTTTAACTAGTATAAGTGGATTTATTCTATATCTAGATAAAAGTTTGACGTGAACCAGGCTAAAGCTATATTACATTAAATAAATAAAAAATGGATTGATGTAGATATAGACATCACACAGAGTTGGTAAGACTAAATAAAACTACAAAAAAAATGTATAAAAATACAGTTAGGCTAGTTTTCTTGTTTTTCTCATTCACACTCTCCAGAATTATTGAGACAAAAGCATCACCAAATTCTACAAATCTATTTATAGATTAAATTTATAGGTTTTGTTTGCCCTCCAATGTTGGATTGATAGTTTTATTTTTTGAGGTATACTCTAAATTACAGTAATTTAAGATGCATTAAGAATGTCATAGGTCTATTTCTTCGATTCCTCGTAATTCATAATTTTGTTTACACATTATAAAAGTTGTTTTTTCTTTGTGTTTTGTAGGCCAAGGAACTGAATGGAGATTACTGTACTAAACAAGAGCCATCCCTCCTTGTTCGCCTTGAACTTCTTGATCTACAAGACCTGCCTGAAGCAGTGCATGAGCAACCTGTTCTTCATTTTGAACGCATTCAACTTTATCATATGAGGTAGGATTATATGTCACTGTAAATATGTTGTTTTTTGTTTTTTTTTTTGTTTTTCGTTTTATTTATCTATATATTTATTTATTTTTCACTCTTAATTTCCTAGTCTCGAGTTTTGTTTTTTTTCTGAGACTCAACAACATTTCATCAACTTAGGGCAACATCTAGCCCGTTTTCAGATAGAAAAAAGGGAAAAAATGTAATATTTTTTATATTTATCCTCTAATTAGTGGATACTTCTTTATGAAGTCGGTATTTCAACAGAATACAGTAGATAATTCACATTAATCCGGTGCAGTTGCTCCAGTCCCTTTAATCCACAAAGATCTGTACTAACTTTCAAAAACAATCTGTACATTGAATGCATACAACTACACTAATCATACAGTAGAGCTATGCCTACTGTACAATATATCCTTACAGTGTCAAAGTTCATCCCTATTATACCCAACAAATGGATTTTTGTACATATTTGTGTATACATTATGATAGCAAAGTTTGGTGCAAATGGAGTCTAAACAATGGAGCTCTATACAGTAGTGTACAGTATTAGTAATTACAATTCAGTGTCCTTCTGAAGATTCTTAGTTTAAACTAGAAATTGCAAATTGCAAGTGAAGTGCTGCGAAGTACAACTGCATAAAATGTTCTTCAAACAAAATTATTTATGCGAGTCAAGTGAAAATAATGAATAATAAAAATATAACAAATAATATGAGCACGAAGATGTGTATATGAGCACGACCCATTGTCTATATTAGAACAGCGTTGGTACCGTGTACAATAGTGTTTTGCTGCAGTGACATCTCTTTGCTGGCGACTCGCTGCTGCTGCTGGCAATGACTCGCTCCTGGCGAATCGATCTGCGCATGTGTATAAAATGGTATTTATTTCCGAAAACACTATGCCAGTCTACAACAAGCATCGCCTAAATGTAATAATTAGCACGTTGAAATAGGCTAGTAAATAAGTTTAACTGGGTTCGTAAATAATATTGGCCTCAAAATATTGTGGCTGAGACATGAGCCGATTAAACGTAGAAATAGGAAACCTAGAAAATATAGTAAAAACGCTGAATAGTACTCCAGCGTCGCGACATGCCGACGTTGGTACGAGTAGGTTAGTCTACAAACGTCGCCTAAAGTAATTGATTTTACCCGGCAGAACGAAAGAAGGAAACTCCGCTTTTCAGTTGTCTTAGGCGATAGTTTTTTGACAAACAATGACCTTTCAGAGGTCAAATTGCTGTCAAGAATATGAATTGGCTGCTTTGCAGCAAATACATTTTAATGTTTAAAGTAAAATTGTGGTATGTAAAGAGTAATTATCAGGACTGTTTAATATGTATTAATCAGGGAGTTGTTTTAGTGACTATAACAACACTCTGATTTAATTAAGTACAGTAGGTAAAATATATAATAACAATAAACAATAAAAAGTGGATTGATTAAAATAATTGTTTTTAATTGCACTTTGGATGTATCTTCTCATTTGGCTATCATTTCACTGTTGGTCATTAAAAAATCAACATCTCACAATTAAACTTCGACAAAATGACAACATTAATTAACACACGATTATATACAGCTTAGTATAATGTCATGACTGCATAATTTACTCTTTACCCATGATTGTATCTCCCTTTTTAATTCCCTTTGTCTCATTATTATTGATTTCTATTCATTCACATGACAAAGTGAGAGCTAGTTCAGTTAGTCACAGATAGCTAAACACTCACTTTATTTATCATCTTTATTGCTACTGTAGGCCTACTGCAGTATTCTTTTATCCAACTCCATGATATATAGAATGGCAGATACAATCTGCCTCAGTAAAGATATATTTAACACCACATGTTTCTTGGGCTTATCATATTGTCACATCTGTATCTAGTTGAATTTTATAAACTCATAGAAGCTGATTCTGAATTTTGTAGCCGATAAGTACGGTAAATAATTTTGGTTGCATCAATTTCCCAGAACTATATATAGATTTAGATCTCTACAAATTATAGTTTTTTTTAAAGCAAATGCATATTTCCACACCTAAGCCTCAAAATTGGACTTGGTTCATAGAGCAAATGGTGATATGAGTTCATCACCGTCCAACTACCGGTAATTGACTATATGGAGTATGAAATTATGTAAACAAAAATACACAAAAAGAAGTAACCGCAAAATTTAAATGTCACAACAATATTGATGATGGTATTTATCCAAATATGATTATTTTAATAAACCCTTAAAAAGTGAATTATATTGTGAAATAATTGTTTTTCTTCAATTATAATACTTGAATTAGAATCACCATCGTGGATAGTTGTGCCATATTATTCCATTTATTTATTTATTGATGGATTGATTGGTTGTTTTTTTTTATTTGATTGAGTTGTTTATTGATGAATTTCCTCCTAAAGCGGTCATTTTGTTGCTTTATAGTGAATTTTCTTCAAGCCAGTGTGCAGTGATTGATTAATTGATTCGTTGTTACTGTGCTATATAAATGCTAATTTTAATTCTATGAAAATATGTAAACAAAAATACACGAAAAGAAATAATCCGAAAATCTAAATATTTGAAGGTATAATACATACTCCAAGTATTGAAATACACGCCATCGTTTTGGTATTCAATATTTTAACATTAATTATGTCATCATCAGGAAACAATTACAATATTGATGATTAATCGAGGTGGCGATTCACATTACATGGGAGAAGCTTGTTTTTGAACAAGCAATTAGTCAACTTAAACATTACACTTGCCGTTTAATCCTCACATGGTCCATGGAGGTATGCATGGTCTAATCACTATCCCACCAGTTTAGCATTATATTCACACTCGCATTTCTCATTTACATATCGCCTACCTGTAGGTATAAAAGCTACAAGGTATCGAATATTATATTCACCGATGATGGGAAACATTTCCCGAAACATGTCTGCTTGGCGACTTATGGCTAGTTGTTTTTATTAAATGCCTAGCTGTTCTATTGTCCATGATAATTAATGGTGTTATAAAATCCTGACATTTATGTTATCCATGATTTTTCCAATAAAACCTGAAAAAGTCACAGTGATTCAAATAATTGTGAAAGAATTATTTTTCTTCAATTACTTTAGAATTAGAGTCATCATCATAAATAGTTGCCATATTCAATCAATCAATAACAAGGATTTATATAGCACCAATATCCACAGCTAAATGCGTATTATGCCATTTAGTTTTTCATTGATGGACGGATTGGTTGATTTTTATTTGAGTTGTTTAATGATGAATTGCCCCTAAATTGATTAGTTTATTGATTTTTTAGTTGCTTTTGAATCCACTGATTGATTGATTGGTTGTCACTTGCTATATAAATGCTTACCATCCAACCATGTGCAACATTTGCACATATTGCAAGAAAACAAGATTAACAACAATAATTTGGAAAATTACTTTGGTTTGCCATTACAATGTTTTTATAAGTGATTTTTAACTCACAAAAGCAGCACCTTCGGCCGCTTTTTGTGTGGCTGCCAGTGTCCTATTCTATGAAGCCCAATAGCCTAATAACTGTATTGCTAAATTTAAAGTTCTCAGGTTGAGCTACATTTTAACTATGAAATTTGAAAGACCTTAACTCATTTAATACATATCTTCTTTGTAAATAGAACAACAAATACCTTTAAAATGAAGAACAATTGTTACCCATTCATTTTGTTCTAATTTTCACATTCCACAAACAGTCAAGATACAAACTACAGTCGAAACTGGATGGACAATTAATATAAAATTTTTCTTTACTCAAAGTGGTAAGGATATAATATAGCCCTAATAATAATGTTAAAGTTAATTTGACTATAAGTATTTTAACCATTGAGATGTTACAAATGAAAGTGTTATTTGTTGGCAGTACTACTCAGTATACTATAATTTACTATTCACCAGATTTTATGATCAGATTAGATAGTGTAATGAAATTACAACCTATGAATAGAAATTTAGTGAAGCTGAACGCACACGAGCGAACATTACTCCAAGCAATGTTTTTGTTCTTGCAGCAGTGTTCGAGAAAAATTTGTGACTGATTGCATATCATTTAAACAGATCTACAAAGATACCTCGTGGCAGAAAATGTTGTTGCAAGCAATTTCTTGTCCAGGGGAAAATTCATATACCGTAGATCCCTGATTGTGCAAAAACACCTGCCTACTATTGAGAGTAGAGTATTTCTGTCTTCCACAGAAGCCAAACATTTTTTCATAATTCAGTCAGCCTTTTTCATCGTCATGGGAACCAGGTGTATTGTCAATTAATCTTGATTTTATTTCCGCATGTCTAGTTAAAGTGGTTTATTGAACTTTATATTATGTGACTAATAATGTTACCTACTGTTACCAAATAGACATTGGAAATTTGTAATTATGTTGAGTTGATGCTTGAAAATGAGTGTGCTATAATTGTATGCTTTAATGATGATGAGCATGTAACAATACAGTGATAGCGATCCTGTCAGATAGCAGCTCCAATTTAATACACAGAATCAGTATTGGAATTACATACGTACTGTAGCACTGTGTCTTTGTTGTCTTTAAAATGCCCTTCAGGAATCAAAACTCATTTCTATGACTGTTCAAACATGAGCTTCGTTAGCATGATCATCTTCATTTCATAAACATCATAATATCATCATCATACATGATGGTAATAATCATGTATGTCATCATCATATATGCCTATATAATCATCATCATACATAATCATCTTTATGCATACAGTATCATCATGATTTTCATAATATATCATCATCATAATCATGTGTCATCATAATCATTCATCATCATCATTATCATCATCATATTTCAATTTAATTGAAAAAGATTCCCGGACCAATACACTAACAGTAGCTTATGGTTGAATTTGATTTTTATTTGTAATATTGATTATTATGACAAATTAAAATGTTTTTTTAGAAATTACAGCTATAATTCATATCTAATAACCACATAGAGTATGGTTTATTTTATTAGGATTTGACAAATTAGCATAGCCTAGTTCACTACAGATGGATTTATCAGAACACAATGATCTGCAAGTGTTAAATTATTCATACTGTACCATACTTTAGTCTACAATTTGCTGAAGAGAAGCTGGTTGAAATATTAACTCAGTCTGGTCAGACAAGTGTAAGTAAACCACACAGTTCATGACCTCTTACTGGAAATTGAGACCTGTCATCGGATCTGTAGTTCTTTCATACAGGCCCTCCAAATAAATGGAGGTCTCAAGAATGCTTCCATTCACACAGACCAAGTGTGCATTTCATAAGGGTTATTCGTTGCAAAGTAATTAAATGCAAATTGCCTTGCTCGTTGTTAGTCAATTTTTATTTGAATTGAAAGATTATGCTAAATAACCACATTAAATTTTACAATGAGGTGTATACATAGTATTTGCATACTGAGAGATTGTTGAATAGTTTTTATTAATGTTTTTAATTGCTGGTCGCCGCCATCCACAGTATGATCGCAACTGTAACCATCTAGTGATTGCATTTACTTCTAAAAATAACACGTACCATACTTTGTATTCAATTACACTTTTTTGTATTAGAATATTAGATTCTTGTTTAAAGTAAGATGGCTATTTTTTGCAGTCATCTTTTTCAGAGTTATTTGGTGTATATTGTGATAACATTGTTAAAATTTGATCTACTGTACATAGGCCAAAGTAGTTCAAGAACGAATTTAACTATAACTATTCATAATATTCAAGTAATTCTAAGAATAAATTAAATGGATAAGCACAAAAAAGTAAAGGGGATATATGCAGGTGAGGATGAAAAACATTTTTTCTTACGTGGCTTACATCTGTATGATACAATTTAAACAATAGAGGAATAGCGTAATGAAATTTTATTCTACAAGCTTCCATAATTATTGTGGTTCGTTCTGGTCATAAACCTTTTGTGATGATTATTTTATTTGCTATTGGAATATAGTGTAGCTTAATATCAACATTAAAATACTGCAGTAACGAAACAATACACAGCTGCTGAGTTACTGGTACACACTTTGTGATTAAATAACATTCTGTTCTACTTGTACCTAACTGTATGCTCTTACATATTGTATAGTAGAGTGATTTACAAAAGGGCACTTGGTGCTTTCTTTTGCATCACGACTGTAAGGTCTGGAACATAATGACGTCATGTAGTGCCATCTGCTCATGTTACAATGGTCACTAATTCTTGTCGGTCACGGATAAGATAATCTGTTCTACATTTGTATCATGGCGCAGATTGAAAGTCATTTAATTAATATAATTTTCTAAATTATTTTATTCAAATTGCAGGTAATGATACAAAATGTACATGTAGAATTGTGATTACAGTCCATTTGATTCAGATTCAGTTTTTTAATCATTAAGTTTAAATGTTTCATAATCCAAAGCTCTGTCCAGCTATCAAAACTGTTGTATGCCCATATATAGTCAAGATGTACGTATATATGGTCATGATGTGATGTCATGTCACACGTTTTTGTCAATAATTATAATAATTAATTGATAATAGTGATTGTAATAATTTTTATACATTCAATAATCTAATAATTACATTCTTTTTTTTTAAATTCCAATTAATATTAATATTGATGGCAATTTATTTAAGGAATTATTTAAGTTATTTTTTTTTTATATAAATATTTAAATAACAATGTCTTTTAATGGTAATATTCTTTAAAGTTAATGATAATTTAAATAATAATTTTTCTACTTGTGCAAATTTTTTATTATTAATTGTACAATATGTATGGTGCTTTATGTGTTTTTAAATTAATGAATAAAATCCATGAATTGAAAATTTGATAGTCTGGACAGGGCTTTAAAAAATTATGGTAATAAACAGTCTCATAGTTTAAGGCTACATTCAGACCTGAGATACACGCCAAGCGTATCTAACGCCTTGGTATGTTAATCCATGGCGTAACTAGTGAGATGTTTAGACTGCGATTAATGAACGCTAGCGTAAGTATTTGCACAAAATATTCCTATTCGTAATTACGCATTTTGTTTCCTGTCTGTGGTAATTGTGATTGCTCAAATCCTGGCCAAGTTCAAAATCATTGATGCATGACTGTCATCACTCAGTGGTGTACGCTATTCTGGGGGTCTCTTGATGGATTATTGTACGCCATTGATTGTGCATTAATACTGGCGTTCGCTACGCCGCTCACATGTTCACAACACTCGATTAATGTTACGCTAGCATAACTGGTGTCTGAACATAGCCTCAGTTGTAGATATATACAGTACTGCTAATAATCTACAATAACTAATAATAAACTCTATAATTGAAATACAGATGATCATATAATATATTCTTAATGATTCATTTGTTTATATACCTTGATGTATATACTCAACTTCTTTATGAGGAGGATTTGGGAAGGAAATTATAAAACAGACTTATCTTTACAGGGATGGTTTCCGTCGATGCATGAAAGTACAGAATAGGTTGGAGATGCAGATAGATGAATTAAAGAAACAATTGAACGAGCTGGTTCATGATCGCAGGGTTGGCAAAGAGGATGCTATCCAGCAGATGTTAGCTCTTCTCCAGGTGCGTTTAATTTTTTATGGTTAATGGCACCTTCCACGGTAACTATCTCAATGTGCTTTTCAGCCGCTTTTAAAGAAACTAAAAAATTTACAGATTCACAGCTATTATACATAAATTCCTAAAGCCCTTTCCAGATTATCAAATTTTGTTTGATAAAAACATGTGACATGCCTAAATATGGTCATGATGACATCACATCATGACTATATATGGGCATACAACAGTTTTGTGTCAAAGGAAGTTTTATAGTCTGGATATTTAAATTAGTAAACATCCGTATTCATAACTGATGGGAATTCATTAAAAAATGTGCACACACACTATCAATAATTATTTTTGAATCAGTCCATTGAATCTAATTATTTATGTTGTTAAGTATTTTTGATACTTTATTTTCAACAGATTCATGAAAACGCTCCAAAAGCTTCATCACCAACTGCCCTACCTCACAGTCTTGAGGTCCCATCAGAGGCAAGCGAGCCGCTCTCAGATTCCATAGATGGCAGCCTAAACACCTCCTGGCTTCCTCCACCGATCGTCAACCACCACGTGCCACAAACGATAGAAGCTGACCCACATGGTGGAATAATGCAGACAGATTTATAAATTCTGTATTACATTTATAAACCTTTTTATTCAAAAAATGAGAATTTATAATATTTATATAAATGTGATATCCAATGTGCATGTAATTACTAAAAACATTTTTAACACCTTGCTTTCTAAAAAGTGTAATACCACATGATGTTAACTTGAAATCTGTCTGAAGTGAGAAGTTTGATTGCTTGTATGATTGAAAGTGCATTTGGATGAGTTTTTATTTTTACTATTTATCTTATTTAACTGAATTTTGGTTTACATCAATTATCTAAGATTATAACGAGGCAACTCATATCTAAGATATGTATTCAATTCAGCCTATTTGAGGAAGGTACTTATGCTATTAGTATACATAATTCTTAAAAATTGTCTAAGAGACACAATCTAATAACACTTAACAAGAAAAATAATATTAGAAATAGAATTATACAATAATAATTCTTAAATTTAACACCCTTGCATTTGCTTAGGCTAATGTTATAATAGTTAGGGGCAGCTTTTGCTATTCAAGTGGATGTGAACAAGTCTGCTATCACGTCTCCAACACAGCAACAAAATATCATACTATCAAAATATTGATTCTCAAAGGCAGCTGGAATTTCTTATATAGTTTGAATTGATTTAATATTATCCTGGTCAAGCTTGAGTGAGTAATGTAAACTGAAGATAGTGCTTGTTATATTAAATCAATAATCCTGCCATTTATTTTTTATATTCATGTATATATTGTTTCTGATTTGCTGACTTATATATTTATAGTTAGAATCCTCAGGAGAAAATGAAGTAACCTTAGGGTGTAGAGTTGATTAGGTCATTATTGCTTGCTTTTCGTAGTTATGAATAATTTATTTTCGTGAATATCTGCAGTTTTAAATGATAATCATGTTAATGTTGTTAGTGTTTGCATCTGTAATTGGTACATAAGGCATTTTGATAATGTGGACAGGTCTTGGAAGTGTTTTTAAAGCTCTGTCCACACTGTTGTATGCCCATATATAGTCATGATGTGCCCATATATAGGCATGATGTGATGTCATCATGGCCAAATTAAGCATGCCACATGTTTTTGTCAAATAAATTTTGATAGTCTGGACAGGGCATTAAGGTTGTTATAAGACATTGACAGATGTGAATTCAAGTCTATGCAAGGGCCTAGACATACAGATACTGTATTGATTATGAGAAAAAGATGTCTGTTGGATTTTTTAGCCAAAGTTATACACAATTTTAGCCAAAGTTATACACAATAATGTCAAATTTTTAATGTCAAGAACAGCATACCATCCCTTTATGAGGTTTATTGTATTTTTTTATATTGCAACCATTGTTGGGATCCTGTTCAATTGTTAGCTTCTCTATTGCTATATCCAAAGAATGTGTGTGTTATAAAAGTTCAATTTGTTAACCTTTAAAGCAACTGATATAGATATAAGGTAATATTAATTCACTTGATTATCAGATTGTTTTTGTATAAATATAAAGTTTCTTGTACCAGGGGTGGATGCAGAGGGTGCGATTGCACGGCCTAAATTGTATTAGGAAAAATAATTGTTATATTATTGATGTATTATGTTTATCATTATGAACATAGTACCGGTAAGAATTTTACGGTATGATAGTGCAATTTCTGGGCACCTTAATGTCCATATTCTCAAAATTTTCGCAACTCAGTCCTGACCATAGTGGGGCTGATGTGGTGTCGACTCGCACGCACTCCCACCTCCAATTTCTGCATCCGCCCCAGTTGTGGTTTTCTTTTCTACCAAAAGTGCCCTCAATAATATTGTTGATTTGACAACTGAAGTGTATATTTTGGTCTTCATCATATCTATTAACCTTTAGTACAGTGTATCCAGCCATTTATATACAGAACCATTTTCCCCTGCATTGTCAATACAAAGCAGATGTATTGCAGGTGATTTCAGTATCCGCTTAGAGCATCTTCATATGCTGTCCAGCCAGAGGCCATAATTATTAAATGCGTTCATACATAGATGATATTGATTTTTCTGATGACTGCATAAATATGTGGTATTACATTCAGAGCATGTTATAAACATAACTCGTAAGGCGAGACTTCCTTTTTCCTTGTTTCACTTACTTATTTTCTAAAAGATCATCGGAGGATGGTGGAATAAAAATTAAAATAAAATTTTGTTTTCTTATTTTTAGCAAATAGTTTTTCCAAAAACATCCAGATGAATGAGAAAATAAAAATAACATTTTATTGGTGAATGTAAAATAGTATGGTTAAATGCTTCAAATTTATATAATTAGGAAGAAATATACAAATCTTAGATTTGGAGATTTCAAGGCAGCGGAGGGTGTAATAAGAATAAAGAAACATTAATTTTTTTTTCTGAAATTTCCACTTTTTTGTGGCAGCGGGTGCGCTAATTGGCCAAAAATAAAATTTTATTTTTATTTGATATCATCAATATTAGCAGTCGGCGGGTTCGCCAAACAAGATATAAAAAACGCCTCACCTAAACATTAAGTATTATATTCTACTATCATATAAACATAGTGTTATAATTTACTATCTGTATTAGGCTGATATACTTTATAAATTGTAATTAAATAATTTGATTACTTATTATTTTTTTTTATTAAGTTATATTTTAATGGAAAATTTAAAAAGTGAAAATAGTTATCATTGCCAATTAATAAATTAATAAGTAATACAATTTTTATATACTTTATGAGACACATAAATTGGCTAGTAATCATTTCAATATTTTTTATTTTATTATTTTTTTTTATTTTAAAGAGTTTGTAAATTAGTAAGGCCTGTTCACACTATCAAATTTTATTTGAAAAAAAACATGTGACATGCCTAAATATGGTCATGATGACATCACATCATGACCATATATAGGCATACCATGACTATATATGGGCATACAACAGTTTTTTTTTTGTTTTTTTTTTTTGTCCTAACATTTGGTAGTCTGGACAAGGATTTATTGTATGTTAGTAAGTTGTATCACCTTTTAAATTGAGCAACTCAATGTTTTGATCATTTTTTGTTTGTCAAGATTTTGCCAGTCAGAATAATCCTCAGAAATATGTAATTGACTGATTACCACCAAGAGGTCCTATGATCTGGCACAATAATATTGAATAGCTTCATTTAAATTAATATCAATATTCACTTATAATGTTTCTAAATTTTGGTATTTAACAAAATATCATTGTTTCTGATAGTTATATATATTCGTACTTTTTGCCAGAAAACGAGTGCAGGTACTGTATATCTAATCAGATACAATATTTATTGGACAACAGATAGAGAGGGCGCTAGAACGATAATTTAAAGTAACCAAAAATCTGCGACAACTGTTGTCGTCTCGGCCAGGATTAAACGACGAATTAAGAATCCGAAAATAGACCTGTGGCCAGTGAATATTGAAAGGGTTCAGTATCCGAAAACATATCAATATGGTCACAAGGTGTGATAGAATTTGGTATAACAAAGTTATTTATTTTTTTAAGTTATTTTATTTATATTTACTGTATATTATTTTTAAATTCCCCTGTATATTTTGGACACGGACAAAATATAAAGGACAGGTATTCTTATTAAATCAACATTTTGTGTGACAAAATGCAAAATGAAATGTTTTACTGTCAAAGATAACGTACACGAAGAAAACTGATTTCTGTAAATTGATGCTTCAATATCGTTTGGTTAGTTTCCATGGTTACAACGACGTAATTAAATGATATTTTTAAATACTGTAGTTGTAGGTTTAGACTCATATAGGTTTAATGTTGTAAACATTGCCAAACGTTTGTTTTAATAATTTCACTGTAATATATCTGAATTAGATTATACTTATTTTTATATTTTTAAGTTAATATTGGCCACCTACGCTCGTTATTTTGATATAATGTTTGTATAATGTTTACATTCGTTTGCAACTTGAAAACATGTTTTAAGCGTAATCTGCACCAGTTGTTATTCTTAATATAAGGAATTTTGAACATGTCAAAATGATTTTTTACTGTTTGTTCCATTCGTAATAAAACTATAAACATTTACCAGTTCACCGATCACGTACCAACTACATGTACGTGGTTTTACGCGTAACTGTACGCTGTTTGATGATTTGATGATGGTGTGTGGGCATTGGAATCGGGACTGTGTTAGTGGAGTAGTATCGGCGACGAATTTGGAATTGTTAGAATCATTAAGCAAAACATTTAGCATTTATTGTTATTTGACAAAGTCGGTTTTCATACTTGCTAGTGATTCATGAAATTGCCGACTTCCATTTTTATTGCGAAGTTATAGAAATAAACAAACTCGCACGTATTTTGTATTCGTGTACAGTATTTTGTTTGCGTTGATGAATAACGGTTATCCACAGCCCTACTTTCAATGGAGTTTCTTTTTAATTGGTGTCAGATACATGACATTAAACCTTTACATGTGCCGCTTTTTGGTTAATTACCAAGTAATTTGCTCTCAAGCTGGCAGATGTTTGCATTCATCGTATTTATTCATTAGTAAATAAATTTAAAAAAACTTCGGCACACTTTTTAAAAAACCAAATCAGAGGGTACAACACTTTCCAAATGGAAGGTGTACTACATCTAATACGGTATGAATTACAGGATTAAGGCGAGGCTCCGGAGAGAAAAAATATTTGCTATGGTGTAACTGATTTTTCTTAGACAACAAAAACTTATTTGACGAAAAACTCGCGAACGATTAATGAGATACAGATTTTTGAATACTGTACTGTATTTAAAAACTGGGTAAAAAGGGTGGTTACATGTTTTTCCTCCGGGCCTGAAACAAATAAATATAGAGTAAATGGTAAATTAATAAACATAGCAATCATATTTAAACACAACAGGGGTTACGCCAGTATTTTCCCCACGGGGAGGGGATGCCCCCAACTAGAACGAAGTGGATGTCCAGCGCATGATACCCTGAAAACTATGACAATTTTAGGAGTTTCAAAAACTTTGTTTAATGGATTTGGAGTCTACTTAAAGTAAACGTTTGTATTATAGTTAACAGGACATGTGCTTGAGATTTCTCATTCACTGACCGTTACCGTAAAACCTTGAATAAGCCCAATGGGCTTAATCTCGAGAAGAATCTCGTTTCGAATTGAAGCCCCTCAGTCTTTAGTTTGCAAACGTAGCCTCAAAATACGCCCATCTAAAAAATGGGCTTCTTTCCAAGATAGTTTGGGCTTTTTTCGAGATAGTACAGTACATAGACTATACATGAATTTCAAAGAAACAAAATAAATTAAACTCGCTTGGTTTATACAATACTTTATATGCCGGGTTAATACACTCCATGATACAGATTGATATACAGTGGTTATATTTATTGTTTTATATTAGTAATTCCCAAAATTTCAGCATTCACTTTGAAAAGAAGCCCCCCCCCCCCATCCTTACTTCCAGGGGTGGGGCAGGATTTTCTCGAGGTCCCCGACGAAAGGAAAGTGGGCGTGATTGGAATTGGGTGTCGCTCAAAATCATTCGAAGTGGTCCAGAGGGCGAAGCCCCGAAAAATATTTAGGTGTTTCAAAGGCTTGTTTAATCGATTTTAGAGTCTACTTATGTAGAAAATAGGTCTACATAAGTTTTTTTATCCCGACGAATTGTGGTTTTTCTCTCCGACGGGAGCCACCCCCGTTTACTTGGCAAAATAGCCTCGAAAAGAATTCCCTCCAAATTTTGCAATAAAAAAGAAGTTGAGGCTTCAATTCGAAGTTTTACTGTATTAGTACTTTACGATATATATTATTTTGTGACAGTTTTTGGGGAAAAATTAGGAAGAAAAAAAGTATATGTAGGCCTAGTCTATGTTTGTTTCTTCCCAACGAATTGGGCTTTTTTTCTCCCCCTACAACGGCGAAGAGTGCACACCCTTCTTGCTAATAAAACGGTAAAGAGCTAAACCACAGGTGGGAAAAGCGCGGCACACAGGCAGCATGCAGCCCGACAACGATTTTTTTTGCGGCCCGCGAAAATGAAATACAGTTAAAAAAAAAAACAAAAAAACTTTCAGGCCTATGTGCGACCCGCCAAGGAACATTTGCTAGAAAACACTTTGTTGTTTACGACCCCACACCGACCATATGTAAAAAGTTACGGTACGTTAAAACTGAGAATAAAGTGGTGTAAAAGCAGTGCTTCAAGGTTTTTGGAAGCACACTGGAGACATCAAAATGGGGTGCGGCCGGCCCTCGGTGTTAAATTAAAAATTAACTTTGGCCCTTGAAAAAAAAAGTGATTTTGGTGTTGGCAATCCGGTCCACCTCTTGAAAACATTTTTAATTGTTTTGCTTTGTGTTTAGCTTTTTGAATATTGCATTGTTTATCAAGTGACGGAATGAAATGGTTGACTGATTGATTGATTGATTAATTAATTGATTGATTGAATGATTATAGACCTATTTATTTTTAGATAGGCTAATTATGGCGTCTATCTTCAATTAACATTGAAACTTCAATACAAGAAAACGATTAAAAGGCGCCAGCTTTCCGTTTTAAGATAACAATTTCGAACTTTTTTTTTTGTATATTTTAATAGTGAATACCGTAATTATAGTAATTTAAGGATTTGTCCTTGGGGGGATCTATGAATTCAAAATAAAGGGGACAGGGGGAGTAAACTTTTCAAGTGAAGGGAAGTTTAGACCATCCCAGTCCGCCCCCCCCCCCCCCCCTCATTATTGGTTGGATATAATATGGCATTTCAGATTGCTGGAAATGGCACTCTCAGACTTTTTGTTATAATTTTGAAAAATTTAGGGAGTGGGCTTTGGCGGACCAGCTTCCCCTTGATATTCTTGTGTATGCATTTGGAAGTTGATTGATGTAAGCCTGACAAATGGCTAGTATAAATCTGATTGTTTATTTCTTTTCTCAATTTATCTCATTTTTTTTAATGAATTCTCTGTACAAATAAATTTTAAATTTTAATGCATTTTATAACTGAATGTCTTAATTTTAATTATACAGTGTGGTAATGTAAATGGTAATATTTTATTATTTGTATTTTATTTTGTTGGATGGGGTTGGGGAGAGTCACGTTGAAAGTGATTTTGGTGTTGGCAATCCGGTCCACCTCTTGAAAACATTTTTAATTGTTTTTGAATATCATTGTAATTATAGTAATTTGTTTCCATGCGAAAGAAAAACACATGAATCGCGAAAGTTCTATGTGTTGGATAATACAGTACCACGCTAATTTTTGTTCCTGTATGACGTCATATGGATTCCCAGCATTCTCAACATTCGCAAAATCATGGCGGAAGGTGGGCCATCGAAGCTCGATGAACAGAAGAAGGAGATAGTAGATCTGCTTAAAACTTCACTACAAAAAGGAGATACATGGTAACAGTTTAATGGTTATATCTACTTGTTCCTTTATTTTATCTGTTTAGGAAATTCCGAAATCGAAGGCGAACGTCGCTGGGCCCATGTCGTCAGTGGCAGTGCCGCCGCGGCAAGTTCATTGAATGCGAAAGCTGTGCTCTAGCTAGCCTGCCTACCGTCTGCTCAGCTCTGTCGTGCCCATTTTAGGCCTTAGGGTCATCATTAATTGACAAAGCAATTAACAGACGCCATTAAAAAATATATAATGTTTTGTTTTCAACTTTCAATATTCATAGTATCTGATGTTCTTCAATTCTGTTGGGTTTTTTTTTTTTTTTTTCGAGATCAGGTATGTTGTAATTCCAGTTCAGCATTTTTTTCCTTCCTCATTGTCAAAAAAGTTATGGATCACTCACGCCAGCGAGTTGCTTACACCGAGCAAGATTAAAAACGGTGGCACTTAACAAATAGAGTGCTTTGTTAATAACGCTAATACAAATGCTCAATAATAATATTTAAGAAATAATTAAAATATTGCTAGTATTAAGGCCCCATAAAAAAAATCATGGGCCTAATTCCGATACTGCTGGATCATTTGTTGTGTTATTAAGGTCCAGTTGGTCGGTAAAGAAAACATGATATGAAAATATGCCAGGCTGTGAAAAGTAAGGTCCCTGCACAAAAAATTAAACCTAATAATTCCATCTACATTTAAAAAAATAAGGGCTGATCAGCACAAATTCTGCAGAGAATAATATATAACGAATAATTGTTGTAATATCAAATAGTAGTTATGATTCTGTGCACTTATTTTTTTTAGGGATTTCCCACTCAATTTTAAGTTACAGTAATTTTTCAATCAGTATACAAATATAGTAGGCCTCCTTTACAGTGTTGAGTTCCGCATAGTACACTATAGGAAAATTATTATAC
Source organism: Anneissia japonica (assembly GCF_011630105.1). Lineage (NCBI taxonomy): Eukaryota > Metazoa > Echinodermata > Crinoidea > Comatulida > Comatulidae > Anneissia > Anneissia japonica. The sequence goes on from NW_022692348.1 coordinate 447,387, forward strand.
GAAGGTTAGATTTAATGCTTGAAAACATTTCCTGAGGGCCTGCAAACCCCGAAGGAAATTTTTGAATGCATTAAATCTAACCCAAGTATAATAATTTTCCGATAGTGTACGATGCATGCTCTACTAATTGCTTTATAAGTCAATCGCCGTCTTTTAATGTTAGTTTTTATGACCAACTGTGTTGTACCAGTCATCGGTTGCTGTAGTGATATGATCGGTATACTGTGTGCGTATTTATATTTTGTGTGTATTTATATTTTGTGCGTATGCTGATTTGTGCTCCTGCAGTAGGCAGCGTCTACACGTTAACTACATATCAGCAGTACTGTATGGATACGATGAATAACTAGGCCTAGGCTATTTTGTAATTTGTATTGTGTTAGAAGAACTCTTTTGTAATTTTTTTCATTGATTCAAGGAATTGCTTAATTGTTCATACTTAATATTGAATTTAAAGTAACTTTCTTTGGGTTCTAATTAACCTTGTTTTACGAAAGTAATTTTCAATTACAATTCAATTTTTATCGTGGTGCACGATGTCTTCGCGGTGACGAAAAAATGAGGAATTTTTTTACATACGAACCTAAAAAAATCAAGCCAAGTGTCCACTAATTGAAAAATTAGTGGACGGTTGGGGAATAGGCAAATAACATTGGGAGTTGCAGTGATGACGTCACGATTGACTTATAATATATATTATTTAATAGGTATTTAGTGGACAGCAAATGGTACAAACAATGGAAGAAATATGTTGGATATGACAGTTGGGACATGTACAATGTGGGACAAGAAACTGCTTTTCCTGGTCCAGTGGATAACTCTCCACTCTTAAAGGGTAAGTATCTAAATGTGTTTTCTTCTAGATCAAAATTGAAAGATGGGATAGCTGTTTATGGTAACAGTATATGTGGCAAAGACAGTATATTAAATAATAGTTAGGCAACAGCGTAAAGTAGAGTTTAGGAATCGTACAGTAAGCAATAACCCATCTTCTAAATATCAAGTGCACATGTGTATGTCAAAGGTCAAGAAAATAACAATCTTAGTGTTTATTATCTGAATACTGTATATTTTGACAGCGGAAGGTACATTACAAGAGAACTTAATTGATGATCTGGATTATGTATTGCTACCAACCAAAGCATGGGAGAAACTGGTGCTCTGGTATAATATTAAGGAAGGCCAGGAACCTATTGCTCGTAAGGTTGTTGAGCATGGTATGTTCGTAAAACACTGCAAGGTCGAAGTTTACCTGATGGAGTTGAAGCTTTGCAAGAACAGCAATCCAACAGACTGCGTTAGCAAGCAGTTTAGCAAAGCAGATACAATAGGTAAGATAAAACTAATGTTATTAATTACTGTACTTTCACAACAATAACATTTTATGATTCTTTTGTCTATCAGGGTCTGCTCATTTATTTTCTTGATCAGAGGCAGACAAACACAACCTAAAAATTACATAACATTTTGTTTTTAAATTGATGTATTTTTTTTATAGAAACTATTGAGAATGTTATGAGAGATGCATTTAATATATCAGACAAGACTGAGATTCGAATATGGAATAAATACATGAGCAATACATATGAGCAGCTTGCAAAAAAGGACAACACAGTCCAAGATGCCGGTCTATATCAAGGACAGGTAATAAGATAAATAATAACAGTGGCAGATTCGAGGGGAAGCCGTCTGATACTGGGTATTTATATTGCACCTTTTCCTTGCGGCTATGAAGCGCAAACCAAGTCATAATTATTAGGAAAACTGGCAGGCATAAAATTATTAATCATTTAGGGACCACACGCATTACAGTAGTACAGTTTGCAAACAAAAAGATTAGGATCTGAAATATCCCGAAGATCAGTTGGAAGATTATTCCAAAGTCTGGAAGCATAACAAGGGAATGAAACACCTCCAATTCTCTTGTTGTGACGTGGTATAGTGAAATATACAGACGATGAGAAATGTGTTGTACTTGCAGAGATATGTTGGTCAAAAAAACTACATTAATTGTTTGTAGAAAAACCATGGATGCATTTGTAAACGCGAATAATTTTGAAAATAATTCTGTTATTAACTTGCAACCAATAAAGTTCATTGATGAGAGGAGCAAATTTTTTAAAAAGGGTTTTAAAAAATGGGGGAAAAGTATATTAAAATTGAAGCCTGAAAGTGCCATTTTCAGCAATCTAGAGATGCTATAATCATCAGAGTTGTATAGAACCTCCCTCCCCATCTGTAAAAGTTCTGTCCATGCCCCCTCCCCTCTTTCAAATTCCTGGATCCCCCACTCAATAATTTTGTAAAACTCTAGCTTGGTGGTTTAAATGCCTGCCTTGCAATGCTAGCATCCTGGGTTCGAACCCTTTGAGACTATGGGCACCATATGTAGGCACATCATCACTGTATATGGGTATACAACAGTGTGAACAGAGCTTAAGAAAAATTTTTTTTTTTATGTGTAGGTTTTAGTTGTGGAACAGAAAAACGATGATGGGTCGTGGCCACGCCAAGCAACATTAACAAACTCATACACATCGTCTTCATCAAGTAGCACTAGTAGCAACAGATCAAGTGGTAGCAGTAGTTCTAGGTACGTACACCTGTATGCAAAATGGTACATTATGTATGCTAAATTGTGAATATATGCTAATTCAATTATAACATTTTTATAAATCTACCAACTTACTGAGAGTTAAGCATACCTGCATGAGCACGCTAATCAAAAAGCAAGATAGGGATCCAGTTTATAATTAGTGTATTAGTGTACTGCCAAATTCACCACCAGAAGGACCCCATTGAAACAAGTCTTAGGACTTAGTGGGTTATCCTTGGTGTGCATCATACCGATGAAATCCAATCCAATCCAGTTATATTTAACATATTGAGGTCATGTACACACTTTCAACATGTAACTATTGACCTGTGATTCAGATGCAGGTTGGCCGTTTTGCGCCTCAGTTTTCCGGATACCAGCAGCAGGATTCCCAAGAGCTTCTAGGATTCCTACTGGATGGTTTACACGAAGACTTAAATAGAATCAAGAAGAAACCTTATATTGAACTCAAGGAAGGGGATGGTCGACCAGATCAAGTAAGCAATAACATCATTTCCACATGTAGGATGATACACAAGATTGTTAGGCTACAGCTTTCTCCACACTATCAAATTTTATGTGACACTTATGTGTGATGTGCCCATATTTGGTCATGATGATGTCATATTACACCCAAATATGGGCATATCACATTTATTTGTCACATTAAATTTGGTAGCGTGTGCAAAGCATAACAGTTTTCAATTACCCGTGCAATGATAAATATATTGCACCCCCATTAAACAATTGTACAGACACCCATTTCCTTCTCTGTTTCAGGAAGTTTCAAAAGAGGCATGGGATAACCATCTGCGCCGAAATAATTCCGTAATTGTTGACATTTTCCATGGCTTGTTCAAATCCACATTAGATTGTCCAACTTGTCATAAACGTTCAGTAACATTTGACCCCTTCTGCTTTTTGACACTGCCTCTTCCCATTATTGATAAAGAACGTATCTTGGAAGTATTTGTAATCCGGATGGACCCAGCTTCAAAACCAATCCAGGTAATTTTCCTTGTTTTTTAAAACTTGTATACTTACTGCATTTAATCAACATCAAAACATTCCTGTACAAACTGAATTGTGTCAAAATTTAAATGTGAATACAAATTGAGTGTTCTGTTTGTAAATATGAAAAGCGTTCTTAAGTGATTGATATTTATTTTTTTAGATGAAAGTAACAGTTCCAAAAATGGGCCAGGTGTCAGATCTATGTAAGGCAGTTGGTGCAATAGCCAATATTAGTGAAGATATGGTAGGTACAGAGTTTTTGATTAAATACTTTTGTATACAATACTACAGTATTGCGTCACGATACCACGTGATGCTACTCCCTTGCTATCGGCGACACAAAATGGGTTCAACCGACACCATTTTCTTTACTGACAAGCCATTTATCCCAATTTCTAAATTAATTATTAAGAAGTTGTATCTTAATTTTTCTTATAGATGGTAGTAACTGATGTGTACAATCATAGGTTCCACAAAGTCTTTGCAATGGATAATCGATTGGAGATTATACTTGATAGAGATGACATATTTGTGTAAGTTTATTGACCAATCGCCATATGACCACTTCATCATTGTTGTCTTCGTCATTTATCATCTCAATCATTATTATACTCATTACCATCTTCATCAACATCATGACCACCATCATTATCTGTTTCATTATCTCCTATTAGTCATCATCATCATCACTATAATTATCATATTGCCCTCATCTTCATTGCCGTCATCAACTTCATCACCTCCATTAGCTTCATAATCATCATCATCATTTTTGTAATCATCATCATTATTATCATTATTTCATTATGTATACTGATACTTCATCAAATCATTTGGTCATTTTCATCATCATCATCACATAAACATCATAAATTCATTATGTATACTAGCCCAATGTCTGCCATCATTCATTTTCATCACCAATCCCACTGTGCAATGTGGAATGGACATAAATAATTCTTTTTTTTTTTTATTATTGAATTTTTAAAGATATGAAGTGCCTGTAAATACACCTGACCATCCTGATACTCTCATTTTACCTGTTTATTTAAGAGAACGTGGGTAAGTTTACTAAAATTATGAACCAACTAACCATTTATTCTATAGTTTACTCCAAATTTTGAGTGAACTGCTGTGCACATTAACAAATAATTTATTATTGTTATTAAAGAAAATAAAAAATATTTAAAAGCTGTTAACTTCTTGATATTCAGAAATAATTACTATTCTACCAGTGGATCTACTTTATTTGGTCAGCCAATGTTGATTCCAGTGAAGCGTAACAATACCACTTATGAAGATCTCTACAACCTTATACTTGAGAAGATGAGGTAAGTTCATTTTCAATGCATTAACTATGGTTTAAGAGTCCCACCTGCTTGGTATAAAGCTACTCACTAATCTGTAAAGTATCCCTTATGAACTATTATCATTCTTGCTTGGTTCACAGGAAATAGTTCATCCTATCATCCTATCATAATGAATATAAGCTTTAAATTCTGTGATTGGCTGTAGCATAATTTACATATTGATGACAGTGTGTAGAAAAACTATTTCAATACGTGAGAAATAAAAAGTACATGTGTCCCCTGCAAAAAATATTCAAGGATGCGTCACTCAGTTATATTATACTGTGTGAATGTGTAAGTTTAGCATGTGTCCCATTTAGTAACTATGTAAGTAAACCAGGCACCGCAGATGATTTATTAAACTCCTGAGATATCTAGTGCAGATCTGTGTGCATGTTCATGTGACTTGGCTTATTTTTGACTGTGGCGTTGCGAGTATCTTCAGTGCCTGCACATCAATGTACTGTTAAGATGAAATAGTGTGAATAGGAAGGTAACTTGTTAGGGATATATCCAGAAATCCATCAAACATTTAACTGTATTCTGTTTAACATTCTGTCTTGTGTGATACTTGTGTAAATTCGCAATATATCTACTTATTTAACAAAATTTATTGACGGGATTGATGAGTTTGGTGAGGTTGCACTAAATTATCACATAAGCATGAGATTGCACATATGATACAGTTATTTACGTACATGGCTAATTGGATGCACTTTGACTTGTTTACAGTCGGTATGTTAGGAAACCTTTGGATGATGAGTGGTGTATGAAGAATGGCAAAGGAGAAGAAAATGATGAAGAAAAGAAAAATGAACACCAGGAAAATGGAGGTAGACATTTCTTCTGTGCAGCATTCATGTTCTTAGAATGATCTGTAAAAACAAATTCAGCTAGTATTGCTTATAACTACCTAAATATCAGACGATCTTATAGCCAGAATGGTCTGATACCTTGTTTGACTTCCAAGTACTTTTTATAAAGATTTTTTTTTAGGTTTTAAAACTATAAAAAGAGTCTAAAAATAATATTCAACTGATGTTTTAACAATTAATGTATAAGACTTGGTAATGTTGTAAATAATTTGTAGTAAATATAATTATTTTATGAATACGAGGCCATTTCCAGGAATGCCAATAGGGATAGGGGTGCATGGGTGTGAATGTTCCCATTAGGCACCGGGGGAGGTTGCACATTGTGGATGAATATTTCTGTATTTAGTGACTTGAGGTTAAGGGAGCATGCTTTATATCTGTAGTATAAGGTGCTACATAAATGTACAGAAAACAATATTAACAGTATCTCATATGCTTACATGTATTTTTAGAGATGGATTCAACTTCTGATAATGAGGATCTTAGAGACAATGAAGATGTTTTGCCAACTCAAGAAGGAACAGAAGAGCAAGAAAGGAATGGCGACGTCTTAGACAAAAATGAATTAAAGCAAAAAAGCAATTCCAAACAACTCAAGAGACTTTTTTCTATGGTGCAAGTAAACTCCTATGGTAGTTCAGATATTTCCAAAGTTAAAGATGATGGTAAACCCATTAAATTCACCAGTAAGTTCCTGTATGTATTTATATCCATTATCTTTATGGCAGGTACTAGAAATGTGTCTACGGCCTAGTTCAGACTAGGTGGATAAACCCGGCTCCACTCACCGGGTTTATCCACCTGCCAGTCTGAACTAGGTGGCTTATCTCAAGCCGAGCTGTATTCTTATAGTAACTAGGCCTGGCGTGCCACCGTGTTTAACTTTTCTTAGCCGGGCTTTAATCATTGCGGGGGGTCTTGCATTGACTTCAGGTAACAAAATGATCAATCAGCATTCAAATACTTACGCTGTGCGAGAGCGTACATTTCGTGAGCAATGTTTTTAAAACATGTTTGCTGGTTACGGTTCATTATTATGAAAAATCTCGTGCCTGGCTAATCCCGTTGTTCTGAACGCCTGCCAAAGTTAAGCCGGGCTTATCTCCAAGTCTGAACGTAGCCTACATTGTTTTGTTTATTTATCTGTTCCTCCTTTGACTTTGGCTGGTGCACTGAGTGCACACATATGAGGATATGCAGATATTTTTTATCTATTCTCACTGAACCATTAGTGTAACATCCAAACAAAGGCAAACCTCAAAGATATGTTTTCCAAAAACTGAAAGGTCCACTGATTAATCTCGGATAAGAAAATATACATACTCCAAGTATTTAAATGCACGCCATCATGTTAGGATTCAATATTTCGACATTAATTATGTCATCATCAGGAATGTCATCATCATTCCTGATGATGACATAATTAATGTTGAATCCCAACATGATGGCGTGCATTTCAACACTTGGAGTATGTATTATACTTTCTTATCAAAGATATGTTGTTCCCAAAATTTATTATTAATATGTGACTTGCCACGCAAAATTGAATAAAATTATTGCTGAGTTTTATATAATCCAATTCTCTGTTTTCTACAATTTTTAGATCGAACGTACATTGCCTTGGATTGGGATTCAGAAGCAAAACACCAGTTTTATTTATCCGAAGAGTCTGACGCATTTGAAAAGCATGAAAGCGTGAAGAATACTGTACGAAAGAAAGCGGTTATTAAGTTAGATGATTGCATTAAATTATTTCTCACCAAAGAGCAACTTGGCAGGGATGATCTGTGGTAAGAGCTCAGGAAATTTAGTATAGTGCTTGTACAGTATTTTAACTTCTTGCTCTTTGACTTAAGATAGTATGAAACAAACTCAATATTTCAAACTTTATTAGTTCATCTTCAGGAATAATTTATGTACACAATCCAGCTAAAAAAAAAAAAAGTTTCACGCAACAATTTTTCCCGAATTTTTGACACGGGCGGGAGTTATAATCTAATAAATTTTTCTATTTGCCCTTATTTATGTGTGTTTAATACAAATACTGTATGTATATCTTTTTTTTTAGGTATTGCCCTGAGTGTAAAGAACACAGACAAGCATACAAGAAATTTGATCTCTGGAAATTACCCAAAATCCTTGTAATAAATTTAAAGCGGTTTTCATATAATCGATACTGGCGAGATAAATTGGATGCGCATGTTGTGTACCCTGTTGAGTAAGTCAACATTATTTACTCTTTTGTAAGGCTCTGTCTACACTATCAAATTTTGTGTGACAAAAAAGTGTGATATGCCCATATATGGGCATGATGACATCACAGCATGACCATGTATAGGCATAGCATTACTATATATGGACTTGTCACTTTTTTTTTCAAAGAAAATTTGATAGTGTGGATAGAGCTTAAGGATTTTATAATGATTTAAACTATGAGGTCTACAAATTGATGGTTCACCCGATAGCAATATTTTGAATGCTAAATAGATATACTGTACTGTAAAGCCCTTTATTTTCGCGCCTCCTTAATTTTATAAATTTTTGCGATAAGACAAAGATCGCGAAAAAATTTAAAGAGTGCAAAAATCACAAAATACTAACAGCGATGGTTTTTCATTTTCATTTCATTTTATTCAAAACTCATATACAGTGTGAAAATTTCAAGGATAAAACACAATAAAGTAGCTCAATAGTCAAACTTATTTCCATTGTGGTCCTTAAACTGGACTGGAAATTGTAAAATCACGAAACTAAAAGGCCGCAAAATATTTCAAATAGTAAAATTGCAAAAATAATGATCTTTACAGTATGAGTCATTGTATTGATATTATTCCTTTTGGTGATGTACTTACTCTAGGTAATGAAACTTGCTATAGTAAAACAATAGGTACTGTAGCCTGCTTTTGTTTGTTCTTTTTCAGTTTAATATTTCTTAATTATTTCTTGTTACATTCCTGTCATTTTTTACAGAAATTTAAACATGAAAGAACATGTAATAAATGAAGAGGGTGGTCCGTTCGTTTATGATCTTATAGGAGTAGTCAACCATTACGGAGGCCTGGGAGGAGGTCATTGTAAGTAAAGCTTGGTTTCCATACAGTCGCTGCACTGTCGCTACGCAGTGTTTTATGTGCAATCGGGAAGGCTCACCAATTCGACTGACCAATCAGCACCACTGAAAGATGTCGGTGGTAGCGCATAATGATTGTATGGAAGCAAAGCTTAAAGTCATAGTATTAGATACTTGGATTATTTAATATATATTGAATTGAATATCTTAAAAATTAAACCCTCTACTGTCTTATTCATTTTATTTTAATGTATTTGCGGTATGTCTATAGATTAATTAGTTAAGGGGGCGGCTAATTAGCCACTAGTCATGATGACTAATGTGGCTATCTGGCCTCCCCAGGTACCCTATTGTTTACCAAATTTTCATAAATTAATAAATATTTATGATGAAAAAGATTATTGATGGTCATTGTTTTTACTATTATCTCAGATACTGCATATGCAAAGAATATAGAGGATCAACAATGGTATAACTTTGATGATAGTTCAGTGTCATCAGTAGATAAAGATAATGTAGTTGTGAGTATCCAGATTTTTATCGTTATCATTTTCAATCTGTGTGTTGTGTTGTTTTGTTCTGAGCTGGTTTGTATTGTTGTCGTCAGACATGAGTAGTTGGTACTGGTTTACCCGTTAGATCAGACACAAAGAGACTCTTAGGAGAGAAGCAAGTTACTGTAAAAGCTACTCCACACCTCAACCACTTTGAGACCATTCCAGTATAAAGAGCTATATAAATCTAACTACATTACATATTGTATACTAACGTTTGACCTTTCAGCTGACATTCCCCCTCCCCCTCCCTTTAGTTTGTATAGCATTATGTTACTGTAGATATGGGAAAGTTTATGCTTGCCCTGAACTGTTGTTTAATAATGTTGGCTTATGACATAGATTTCTAATAAAATATTCAAGTTGCCCAGTATAAAGCTACGTTCACATCAAGCCCGGATTCTGGTCCGGAGACGGAGAAAAAATTGTGAAAAATGGGTTCAGTGGAAGAATATGACCGTTCACATCAAATTTGTACGATTTTCAATCCGGACTCTGGATCTGGACCGATGAATCTGAGAGCCATTTGTATCCTGAAATCGTACGTTTTTTTTTCCTTGGACCAATCAGCAACAAGCTTGGTTGGTTCGAACCAATCGAATGCATACATACTTAACCCGAAAAACCGTGTTCGGTGCACAATGTGAACGCAGCGTTCCAAAAACGTAGCAACTCGTGATTTTTTTATCCGGGCTCCGGACCGGATCTGGGCTTTATGTGAACGTGGCTTTGAGAAAAAAAAAATTAAATTAAACTATTCATAATCTTTAGTAATTATGCTTTTTATTTTAGTCCAAAGCAGGATATGTACTATTCTATATGCGAAAAGATCCAGACGATGCACGTCACCGCCGTGTCTCGGCATCGTTAGCGTCACCGGAAGAAGATGATGATGCTGGTATACCTGACGCAACTGTCAACGACGATGACCAAGAAGAGGAGGACATGGAAACTGACCCCAGTTAAAGCTTGCATGACCCAATAGATAGGCATCAAAAACTGAAAAGCAATGAGAAGGCAGCTCAAGACTGCTGTATAAGTTGTAATGCAATGTAGTCAGACAGACAGCACTTCAAAGGAAAATAAATACTGCATTATGGAAATTCATATTTCTACTCTGTTTAGTAACCCATGGCATGGATTGTGACGATGAGTAAAACAATATGGAAAATTATATACAGCTATTTGAAGCTTTTAGCGTTCCTACATGTAGAGCAACTACTGTAATGTGTAATAATAAAAAAAAGCAGTGTTTATAGTGTCTTTACAGGTGGCATACACGCCAGGTGTAATGATTGGTTGAGACTAATATATGCAGTGGGTTATTAGCCAATGCGATGTTTATACTGTTAGGCGGGGGTTTGTGTGCTGAAGGAAGTGGCTCATTGTAACACTTAATGTTAATGCAAGCTCATCTTTAACTTGTTAATGTCAGCATATGTACTACTTTGTGAATTAAGTCTGACGATTACAACGCACACGGTAATGTTTATGTGCTGTTCCGTTTACATGGCTGTCCTTACATTGATCAGTATTTACAAATACCACCTCGTTAAGGAAATATAATCAATTAACTTTATTCTTAATCCTTGGTTTCTTATTTGAGTATTAGCTGAGTTCTCCAAAGAACAAATGTAAAATATACCAAAGGAGAACAACACGATATACTAGGAGGATTGTAAAAATACAATAAATTATGTTTACTAACCCCATTTGGAGTAAATACTATATACATATATATATTATGAGGTTGTACAAACAAATACATTACCTGACTAATATCACAAACTAAGTACAATAGGATTTAATACCATATATAATGAACAGGTATATGTGACCATGGAGTTTAGCTTTATAACACCATTGCAAAGACCAATTATATTTATATGCTTGTTATTAGCATGATTTGAGACTAACAATTGTGAATACCATCAGCACAGTTCTCACATTCCAGTGAATTAAGTAAATAACTCCCTAGCTTCTTCAAAATCTAACATGATATTGGTTTAGTAAATGCTACCCATAGCTTTGTGAAAATAGCACTCCTAGGTTCGTGAAAATCTAATGATGCTGTTGTACTTAATAAAGAGTGATATTTGTTGCAATATTCCTTATTCATTTGCCATTTACTGGACTGGAAACTGATATTGGTATGACTTATTATCTATAATCCCCCATTATCTAGCTTATCTACATTATCTTCTCATAGCCTTTCCATTTCATATTATGTTTCAATTATAATCAATTCATTTTATTTTCTGTAATAATGTTGTTAAAAACTCACAAGTCATCGCATAAAAAATTATTGATGATATGTACTAATATGAATTTCAAATAGTCTTGATTGACTGAATTTAATTAAAATTGTTTTTGGTGTATTAATGCAAACATTAACCTACCCACTTCCTAGGAGAAAAAAAAATCAACTTACTGCATATTGACGACACATTGAAGTGAAATCGTAATTGGTCTAGTTTAATCTCCTTTAAATGGACATGCTGCTTTTAACACAACTGAGGAATTTGACCTCCCAGGTAATCTTAATAAATATATCTGGTTATTCACACCTTTACCAATTTGTAATGCATTATTAATTAGTCATAATTAATATAAACTAAGTAAACTTACTACTAAGTTGTTACTACTATAATTATTCTTAGTATTTGGTATACAAGTTAGCTGAAATGTGTATGATAATTGAATTTTATAGACAAATTGCCAATGGTCAGGAATAAAATGTACGTTAAATTAAAGTTTGCTTTATTATATTACTGTATTTGAATTTGAATGATGTATTTATTAAATTTTGTGGTCAATTTAGGGTGTTTCTAAATCTAGAAAACATGGATCTAAGGCAAAATATATAGATTGGAGTTTTAGAGTTAGAAAATTCAGATCTAATATAGAGATCATCTGAGTTCAATATATAGATCCAAGTTCCTAGATCTAGAAAACTCGGGTATCTCAGATCTCGGGTTTTCTAAACAATCAAAAATTTAATCTTATTTACTGTATTTGTGTATCAATAATATAAATGGAATTCCATTGACTGAATTTCACTATAAAGCTTACTACAATGCTCCAATGTGTTTTTAAAGTAAAACAAAAAAAGTTCAACATTATCAAAAATGTACATTTGATCATTTAGTTCCATTAAATTAATTGTCCAATATCCAATTCATATTTAAACTCTTAAATTATTGCAATACAGTATTTGATTGTATTCCTTTTACTTATTATTACCATTATTATTATCAACTAATACACTTGTCAATTGTAATCTCAACCCCCTGAACCCATGCAATAGTGGGGTAGTAGCTGTTTCTGAGGTAGGGATGTATGTTCCTGTAGTGCATTTAGTGTATTTGGAACTGACCTGAGGATGTAATGCAAGTCTTAAAAGGACTGCGAACTTTAAACTTTAAACTTTAGCGGGTTTCAGGTATTTGTGCTGCAAAGTAGGTGGGATTAGCCAGGAAGGTACATTAAAATGATATCCTGTATTGATGGGTTGTGGGCAGGAAAACATGTAAACATTTTTTTTTTTTGAAAGTTACTTTAGTGACTGAGGTAGATCCTGCTAGGCCCAGGTGTTTGGGACCAGGATTACAATTGACAAGTGCATATATTATTAATCATGGGAATTATCAGTTGCCATGTAACAAAATGTTCACAATGATCCCAACTAAAGACATATCTTGCATTGTATCACAGTTTCATTCTCCACAATAGATCAGTTTACCTAATTCATATTGATTGGGTTTTGCTTTAATATATTATATGTAAATAAATATATTTTTACATGATGCTATAAATTGTAGAGTAGATTTCATTTTCTTCATTTTCTTTATTTAAAGATTCTCTACATGATTTGAATTAAATTTTGGTCCGTTTAGATGATCTGTGTCTTATATTTATTTCTGAACCTCAAGTAGAACAGAGCACCATGTGTCCTGTGTCCAGTAATGTATTTGTTTAATGTAAAGCTTGTAGAATCCTTGCAGTGTGTGCTATACAAGGGGAGTTAATTGGCAGGCTGCCGCAACCTACAACCACATCAGCACTAGTTTGAGTGGCAGGCTTATCTATGGTTCTGGTGGTAGAACAAGTCTTCTTTGATAAGGACAATAAACCGGAGGCTTACTGTACACCATGGCTTGTGTGCACTATATAGAACAGTACATATTTAAGAGGAGTAGGGGATACCCCAGTGTGGTGGATGACGAGAGTTGCTGGTACCGATTTACCGGTAGCACGACACGAAGGAATAAATTTTAATAATTTCTGTAGATCCAACATTTTAATTATAAGATGGAAGCCAGATCCATACTGCATTATTTTAGAATAAGACCAAGTAAACAGTTCAGTTTCCTTTTCAGCTGCCATAAGTAAGAGTAATATTAAAGAGCAAACGGTCTTAATCGTTGAAGCAGTGGCGGTACCAGATGGTGTCTATTGAACAGTCCTCATGGCCACAACTTGGACTGAAAAAAAAATAACTGAGAACAACTTAAAAATCACATGAAATTGCACTTGGCAAGAAGCACCATGCTGGGGTGGATGCAGGGGGTGGGGGTACAATCTCATTCCCCCTAAATTGTATTAAGAAAAATAATTATATTGATATATTATTTTTATCATTAAAAGATTTAAAGAGTATAAGAGTACAATTGCTGGTCACCTTGAGGTCCATATTCTCACACCTCAGCCCCACCATGGTTGGGTGTATACATTCTCACGCTCCCCCTACTGACAAATCCTGCATCCGCCTTAGTCAAGAACCAGCACTAATGATGTTAAGGCTCTAGTTAGCTTTACTCCATTTGACCAATAATGTGATTATAGTAAAGCAGGGGCAGACGTAAAAGTTGGTTGGAGGTCCGCACACAAACTTCTAGTGTGCTTTCAAAAACATTCATGTACTGCTTTTATACCACTTTATTTTTAGTTTTTATATTACTTTTTACAAATGATCGTCGTCAGGCTGTGAAAAACAAGACGTTTTTCAGACAAAGATGTTTGGCAGGCTGCACACAGGGTTTTTGCTTCACTTTTGTGGCCCGCAAAAAATGTCAGTGTCGGGCTGCACTGCCTACCTGTGTAGTAAAGGCAAGCATTTTTGCCAAGCTGTAGTCCACATATAAATTTAATTTAATAAATTACTACAAAGTGTTGAAGCATAGAGTTACTAGAGATCAACAAAATATTTATACAGTACTTCAAATTTAATTTAATTATAAAATATGTTTAAACATGGTGCATAGTTCAAAAATACAAATATATTATAAAATCTTAAGCATTAACATTTCAATACAACACTAGAATGAATACCTGTACATAAATAAGGTATCCTGTAATGCGATCCCCTGAACATAATACAACATGGTGAATAGTTCAAAATACAAATATATGATAAAATCTTTTAATAACATTTCAATACAACACTAGAATGAATACCTGTACATAAATAAGGTATCCTGTAATGTGATCCCCTGTAACATAATAGAGGCAAAAAAAAACACATTGTTTCCCATGCACAAGCAAATGAGACAATTAGAAATCGGAGTTGGTGTTTCAAGAACACTTTCTTAGTAATTACAGGGCTAATTAAGCAATAAGCACCCAACATATTTTGACTGGTGCTGTAAAATGATAATCATTGGGCTAAAATCCTGTTGAAGCTATCAAAGCCTGACAAACTGCCTTAGAACCACCTAGAAATCCTACTTGTCAGAGGAAGGGTTCACTAACTGTGCTTTTATACTATTCTTTAAACAGATGTTTAATGCAGGATTACCTAACGATGGAAATGCAAATGTCTAATGTTTTCATAATACAGTAGGTCCTACAGTACATTATAATCTGAAACCATTTATTTCCTTGTTTATCCAGACTATCAAATTATATTTGACAAAAACATGTGACATGCCTAAATATAGTCATGATGACATCACATCATGACTATATATGGGCATACAACAGGTTCTTGTCAAAGAAAATTTGATAATCTGGACAGAGCTAGGTTCAGTGGATAAACACTGGATTCATCCATATCTGTGTTCTCTTCTGAATTCACCATGATACTTATATTTATTTTCCCCTTTATAAAATGCACAGAATTATGATATAAAGTAATAGAAGAGAGTTAGAATTGTTTAATTATGAATATATATGGATATTAATTAATAATGTTATTACCGACTGAAAATATTGCAACTGCATATAGTAAATTTCAAGTCAGATATGGGTTTAGTTAATCAATTATTTCAGTGCAATCTGGTTGACGATATCTCTTATTTCCAAACTCATCTGTAATGAGTTCTGCATTACCCGTTGGATTAAACATCTCCCAAAGTTTCTCAAATTCTCCTTTATAAGCATGGATAATCGTTGGATTATTCGTAGCCAACACATTTTCATTGTTGCCCAAGATGGCATGCCTTGTCCAATTCAAAGAACCATTGATAAGCAGAGTTCCATCCATCAGGATAAATTTGTGATGCATAAGGAAACTTGAATGATCTGTGCGTACTTCAATTCCGTGTTTGCGAAGATCTCCCATATGATTGCCGCTCAAGTTAATTGATTCATCGTCTGTAATAACACGTACTATAACGCCCTTTTTATGCAATTCAACAAGGATGCCTAAGAGGATTTTGCTTGATATCGTATATACACAAACATCAATCATCTTCTTTGTCGACTGCATGTACCGTGTAAGTTTGACAAATGGTGTAACTTCATGGCTGAATTTACAATTCTGGTATGTACAGCCCCTACTACCCCAGAAAAAGTGTGAGCATGGTTCATGCTGTTCAGGGAAGAAGTAGACTTCGTGAAAGACATTTGGCAGAGTGTTATTACTTTGCTGTGGCTGTGGGGTGTATTCGATGGCTGGCATGGATAGCCTACGATGCTTCCTATGAAACACCCTCACTATTCCTTGCCAACAGTAAGCGCCAGCATTCCATACAGTGTCCTTGAAGGCCTGGGATTTGCACCCTACGTATAGCATGTAAACAACTTCAGAAACGACACCCATACTAAGAAAGGCAGTTGCCCAAATCCTGAAACTCATGTTTACCATTTATAACAACTGCACATACTTTATAAAATCTTCAGAAAGTACGACCAAAATTGTAATGAAGTGCAAGATCTTTCGGCGTAATCGATCTCGAGCGACAAGCAAGCGCACCCTCAATTTGAATCATTTCACGCTTGACCGATTGTGGTTGAAATACTGTAGAGGCTTCTGATGTTTTATATAGCTATATAGGTAAGTTGGAAAATCCCATCCGTCAAAAGCGTAAGATTTGCTTTCTCTCTTATTTATAGGCTGTTTTCAATATTAAATAATTACGGTAACTACTGGGACAACTCCCTGGTACTACTAACTACTACTACGGGATCTACACTGCAGAACAGGGAGCAGAGTAAGTAACAACAACAGCTAGAAAGCTAGATTGGGCCTATTTACTTTAGCCTAGGCCTAGGACTGTGTAGTAGTACTAGTAGAAGTTACAACGGGTGACAGACGATCGGGCACACGAGACGATCGGGCCCGTTTTTGGACGATCGGGCCCATTTCAAAAGTGGGCCCGATCGTCTCGAAAACGGGCCCGATCGTCTTTAGGGAAAACTGAATATTGGGCCCGGTCTGCTGACAAAATCGAAAATTTCCAAAACCATTTTGGCTTGCATAGGTCAATTTCGGCCGCGCCCGTCAAATGACAAAATGTATGGAGCGCCGCATTGTTGCTCCGCGAGTTCTTGGCAAGCAGAATCGAAAATTTCCAAACGTTTTCGTCAATTTCGGCAGTCGAATGACTATATTACACCAGAGAGATGGATAGATATATATTATATAAATATATATATATATATATGAAGAAGGCGTGTCCACGTGTGTTTCGAAACATATGTAGAATATAATATAACGTAACAGTAAAGAAACTCAAATACGTAAGATGTTGACTTTAGAAACACTAAAATTTATTAGGCGAATAATAAGAAAAATATCTCAATCTATGCGCTGAAGCATGTGATGATTGAATCTATCTATGAACAGAATAATTATTATGATGAGCAGAAACAAAAGGAAATAAAGACCAAACCAGTATAAGTTTGTCCTCATACTGTAGTTCTTATGTGATGTAGTTGATCCAAATTCAAATTATACTTTATTCCCTTAAAATGACATTTTGTTGCCTCGAAATATATGATAATACAATTTGCGCCGACGATGGTGGGAGTATCATTATACAAATACTACAGTATTTCATTCCATGAAATAATATTTTTAGGTACGAAATGTTATTGAAGGAATAAAATAACATTACAAGGGAACGTAATGTTCGAGGGAACAAAATTAGGCTGCTATTGAATGATCATCATTTAAATTGGCCCATATCTCAACCTTGTTTGGGATTTTCTGCTACAGCTGTGTCATTTTGAGACAGGATTTCAAACACGCAAGAAGACATCAATGAAATAACACTGAATTATATTACATAATACCGTACATTCTATTTAATATTTGTCTAACAAATAAACATTTAGGCTGCTATCATAAATAAGGAGTGGAGTGGGGTCTATGTGTAATTTTCATGAGACCCTCACACAGGGAGAATTTTTTTTAAAAGAGTTTGACTTTCAGGGTATCCTATTTTTCTTGTATAACTATAATGCTAAAGAGTGGCCCCAGAAAAGCACCCAGCTTAAAAATGTTATATCTGGACACAGAAGGTAGTAGCATGACTCAAAATAATGACCAATTCACAATTCATAAGCCTATTTTAAAACAATGTAGGTATATATTGCGAAATGATAATTTGTTCAAAATTTAATCGCTTATCACTGCCTTAACTAGATGAATTGAGTTTTTTATACCTCCATTAATAGATAAAGTGCAGGAAACACAAACTCATTATATAAATAAAGTCTGAATAATAATAATAATATGTAGGTTTTATATAAAGCTTCATGTATAAAGCCTCTAAGCGCTTCACTTTACTACCCCGGTCATTGGATCAAACACGTATGGAACACATACTCAGAACAATGACTATAGGCTTAATATATTTATACGAGTTGACGGGTGTTGTGAAATACATAACGTATAAAATGAGGCCTAATTAAATTAAACCTTGTTTTATGAATACACAGGTGTACAATACGCTGTGCATTATTTGAATACATTATTATACTATACAATGAATAACTGTCTACTATAATTACACAACGTGCAGGGTATAGTGAAATATAAACAATATGCAAAATATATGAGTGTTACAAATACACATGATGCAATATGCTATCATTTTATTTTAAAATAGGTCTACAAATTTATAATACCATAGAGTTACGAGTAACATACTGCTGGTACAATTTTAATTTGCCCAACCCCCAAATTTTTATAAATATTTAATTCTTATTTTTTATTTATACCTTTATATATTTTTAAAATCATCTAAATTACAAAAAGTAAATATTGTCAAAAATTGAAATGTACAGTACATAGGCAATACAAAAACAAGCGCAAAAAAATATATAACATAAAAAAACAATGTGATATAATAAATTCATATAATTATTTAAAGGTATCCATATACATTTATTTTAAAATATTATATAATAATTGAGAAAAAGTGGTCCGGCCAACCGGTGCGGTTCCGACAGCCCTGATTATCGCTCGCATGTATAACGGTGGGCCTGATTTCTAGAGCCAAATATGGCCCCATGGTCTTTGAAAGCCACAACTTTGTGTATTTCCCCGCCTCAGTCCTGGCCAGTGCCCCACTATGGCCCATACTGCTGTACACTAAATGGCCTGTCTCTTATACACATCTAGATGTGTATAAGAGCTAGGACTACAGTTGACAAGTGCATTGGTACAGTTCATGCAAATTAAAAGGTATTTCAAAAATTAGATTTCAATTTGGTAGACAGATTTGGTTATAGTACAGTATATATTGGATATGATAAGCCAATATTTATATCAATAATTTTTTTTTTATCTTTTGGGTAGAATTGTTGATTTATACTTTCTTTGACGTGTTACCAATCTCACCATGGAAGTCATTCAAATAGAGAGTGGGAAAGATTCCATCACAGATGATTTCATGTATGGAAATAACGTTGCAACCTCTCACATACAAGTCCGGATGGGTGAGTAAACAAAACTATTCATTAATAATAACTTACAATTTTTTTAGCTCAAATTATATAACAATAATTATATAATTCAAATGTTTCCTAAAAAAGTATGTTTTGATGTTTACCTTGTAGTTGTATTGTATGGTCAGTACCCAACAACTTATTGTAAAAGTATACTATTAAATCATTATTATATTAAATTATCAAGTAAAGATCTCCCTCCAATTAAAGCCACTATTGGGACCGGGGTTTCCATGGTCTTTAGCAGAGTTTGGTCTCTAATTAAAATATTAAATACATAAAATATATTTGTCAATTTAGGGCCACAGAATTGTGGTCTTTAATTAGAGGTCCAGTGAACAGGATATATTTTTTCAAGAAGAAATTATTTCTTTAGTAAATAAAATATTTTACTTCAAATGATGCAATAATTTTAGTTTGAATTTCCCATTACAAGTGTAATGAAATAGAAATACTGAACAAATGTTAATCATTGTTTTTACAAAAATGTTTGATAGGACTTCATCATACCCTATAGACAAATAACTGATTTTTTTGTCCAAAACACTTTATATTGTGGACAATGCATTTGATATTGTTGATTAAAATCACAAAAATATATTGTAGCATTTGACATCGTAACAACTACAGGTCTTTCTACAATTAAAGACAACTTTTTGGGACTGGGTTTCTATGGTCTTTAGCAGATTTTGTTTCTAATTAGAATACTAAAGATTGAAGACATATCATTAATTTGTTACCACAGGAAGGTAGTCTTTAACACTTTCACGGCCACCTGTGTTTGAAAAAATAATACTGGCCACTGCCTGCCTTTAATAGCGCATTTGACCATTTTTCCTAAGCTTGCTAAGGGTGCGTATGTGATCAAATTGACATGTATTATACGCTAAAAGAACGACAAATATCTCACCTTTACACTGGTACTAAATTCTTTATTTTAATCACAATTTATAGCCCCGTAACAGTAAAATGAAAGTGACTCACTTTTAGGGTTTTACGCATATTCACACATTGAAGCTGAGATAATCGCGTTTCAGTATCACCATACATTATGAGGTCACTGAGAATAGGTCACATTGAAATACCGAAACATATCTGGTCCCTTTAGAGATTTTCTATAAATCCAGACATACCCCCTCTATCATGTAAAAAAAAGAAAATGAAAAAAATGTAGATCCCCGTCTTTGGCGGTCTACAGTTGGGATTTAAAAGACGGAGATCTCCGTTGTTGACGGTCAAAGTGTTACTGTAATTCGAGGTGGTCTTTAATTAGAGGGAGAGTGGTTTTTATAATAACTTGACCTAACCTGTATTTTCATAAACTTTTTCTGTCAACACATTGCTTCTCATAGGTTTTCTACGTAAAGTTTATGGCATACTCTCCATTCAGCTGCTTGTCACAGCTGTCACAGCTGCCTTGTTCATGTCTTCCACAACCATTAAGAGTTATGTCCAACAAAGGTAAAGTTTTCAACATTTTATAAACAAATGATGTTTTATGTATTCTTTTATGCTTTTCCAATCTTCGTTAATTGATTACACTCCTTTTCTGTACAATAATGGTAATAATTATATTGAAAATTTATAAAGCACCAGGACCGGTATCCGTTTAAAGTCAGGCTCCAGAGGAAAAAAATTTTTTGATATGTTTGTACATCTGATTTTTTTACAACACAAAAAGCATATTTGACAAAAAAAAACCGGGAACAGTTAATGAGTTACAGATTTTTTAATATTTAAAAAGTTCGAAAATTATTGGCTATGCCTCTTTTCTCCCCCCCCCCCCAATTTTTAAATATTCAAAAACCTGTATCTCATTAACCGTTCCCGAGTTTTTTCGTCAAATATGCTTTTTGTGAATTAACAAAATCAGTTTAACAACATAGGCCCTATCAAATAATGTGTTCTCTCCGGAAAAAGAAGAGGCTCACAGCGCCCTTTCATAAGAAAGTCAAGCAATGGAAATACCCTTTGTACAAAATTTATCCTTAATCCTCCCTTTTTAATATCTACCTTTTTCCATCTGTAAACAAATAATAGGTTATTTAAAGGAGTAGTTACATCATACGCAGGGCTGTGTGAAGAAAGACCATTAATTGCTGTATATATTTTCTATTACAGTTCTGGTTTTTTGATGTTGGCTGGGATTTTATCGTTAGTGCTCATTATAGCATTGATGGTTAAACGACACGAATCACCCACAAACATGTACCTACTCTTTGCTTTTGTAAGTATAATACTTCAGTCTGGTACTGCTGTACACTAAATGGCTGTACAAACAATAAACTTTTTAAATAACTTTTTTATATTATAATTGTGTATATCAGTACAGTATCTTTATTAAATATAATTTTTTAAATAAAACAGTAATATAGCAGAACTAAATCTGAATTACAAAGCTGAGTTGTTAAGTAGTAATAAATACAAGAGAACACAGGAAAATTAACAACATCAAAACTGGGGCAATGCAAATTTACAGCAATTTATTATAGTGAGAAAATAAATTATTAATGATAATAATAATAATAATAATAATATAAATAATAATAATAATAATATAAATAATAATTATTACATTGATAATAAAGAGTATAGATTACTACTGTACTATTATAATAATATTTATAATGATAAGATGATAATGATGGTGATGATAACGATATTGCAATTATTGATGAAAATAATAATAATAATAACAGTTTACAAAAATGATAATACAGTAACATTAATCATGATTGTAAAATGATAGAAATAATGATATAAAACAACTACTTTTGTTTTATTGGTATCAGACATTTGTCGATGCGTACTCTGTTGGCACAATTGTAACATTCTACGATGTCGATGTGGTAATCCAGGCAGTCATATTGACGTCAGCTGTAACGGTAGCACTCACCATGTACACATTTCAAAGTAAGAGAGACTTCAGCAGTTGGGGAGCAGGGTAAGTAACCATTGTTTTATATCATATTTTATGTGATGAATTATTGTGATGTGCCCATATTTGGGCATGATGATGTCATATTACACCAAAATATGGGCATATCACATTTATTTGTCACAATAATTTAGAGTGTGGACAGAGCCTTTTCCACACTATCACATTTAATGTGACAAATTAGTGTGATGTGCCCATACTTGGGCATGATGATGTCATATTACACCCAAATATGGTCATATCACTTTTATCTGTCACAAATTTTATAGTGTGGACAGACATTTACTCTTGCAGGTTTCTTCATTTTTCTTTTTTTGGGCATTTTCATTCATTGTGAGATATTTTCTTTCCTGAAGGTAATATGTCAAAATTTTAAAGAAAAATATATGGAATTATTTAAACTCAAATTTCCAATTTATAACACATATTTTAATGGCTTTGAATGGTTGTTGATACTGTATGTTCAATGGAGCCTGTTTGTTGCCATCCTATCCCATCCCATCCCATTTGCTTAAAGGCCCTTTTTCATGGAGCACACTACAGCGGTAGAAAAATAGAACCTAATATATTTTTACAGTAATTTACGCTTGACTCAAGTATCCATGTTGCTCTGCATATGAGTATTTTTTATTTTATATTATTTTTATTACAATATAAATTAGATTCTGTTTAACTTTTTGTCTTAGAAATCTGTAGCTTGCAAAAATCTAAATGTTTGACTTTTTGCTTTTCAGGTTATTTTCAGTTTTGTTGGTGTTGATTGTTGCAAGCATAATGCAGCTTTTTCTCCAGAGTGAGGTAATGAACCTGATGATCGCCATTGGGGGCGCTGTTATCTTCTCACTTTTCCTCATCTATGATACTCACCTTCTAATGCATAAATTGTCCCCAGAGGAGTACATCCTTGCATCCATTAACCTCTACCTGGATATCATCAACCTCTTCCTTTACATCCTCCGCATCCTTAACGAAGCAAAGAAACGCTAAAAAGCACCCTCCTCCTTATCTGTGTGTTCATTATGAACAAATTCATACAATGTAATGGAAAACTCGACAGAACTTTAGCACTCCAAATATGTGATATAATGGAAATGGCTTGTATAGCGCCTTACAAAATTAAAAATCGTCTCAAAGCACTTTAAGAAAATTAAGAAGTAAAAAAAAAAAAAATTATTTTTATTGTAATTTAAATTAGATACTGTTTTGTTTTATCTAAATTTTGACATTTACTTTTTGGATTATTTCATTTCATAATAATAAAAATAGTAAAATTTTATGATGATAAGGCAAAACCTTTTTTATTCCTTGTTTCGTGAACCCACCGCCCGCCAATATTTATGATTTTGAATAAAAATGCAATTTTATTTTTGGCCAATTAGCATACCCACATCCACGGAAAAACTGAAAATTTCAGAAAAAAATAAAAGTTCTTAATTTTTATTACCCACGGCTTTCTTGAAATCTCCAAAAATAAGATTTGTATATTTCTTCCTAAAAATAAATTTAAGGCATTTAACCATCCCATGACTACACTGTTTTTATCGGTCTTCACAAAACAAGGTATAAAAAAGTCTTGCCTAATGATGATGATGGTGGTGGTGGTGATGGTGGTGAGGGTAGTGATATTCACGAGGACAACAAAAATGGTGACAATGACATACATGTTTTACCTTATTGTATTTTGTTTAGAAAAGTGGTATGAAGTGGGAGAGGTATTTAGACATTTAAGGCCAAAATGTTCCTTGACAACTGATCTTCCATTTTGTTCTTAATGTTCATTGAAATTAAATCTTTATCTGCTTTCTCCACACTATCAAATTTATTATGACAAATTTGTGTGGTGTGCCTAAATACATGGTGATGTCATATTACACCCAAATATGGGCATATCACATTTATTTTCACATAAAATGTAATAATGTTTACAGAGCTTCACATTGGTCCATCAATTGTTTAAACAATCTTATATATTACTTAGATTAAGTACTGTAAATAAATAATGTGCATTCTGACTTATTCTTTGTGTAAACCCTGTCTCTTATACACATCTAGATGTGTATAAGAGACAGGTATAATACTTCAGTCTGGTACTGCTGTACACTAAATGGCTGTACAAACAATAAACTTTTTAAAGTTTATGATTCCACGGTTAGTAGTTATGTACTCTTTTACAAAAATAAAAAAAATAACAAAATGACGATAATCATTAATTTTATTTTCATTATGTTTTTTGGGAGTGGGGTGTGCAGTGGATGGGTGTCTAATATAATGAAGACATGGATGGATGACCCCTATAATTTCATATTTGTTTTGGACTGGTTTTGTATATTTAGTGATAGGAGGATAATAAATGGATTCAACCAATATATATAGTATACTTATATTTTGCGTTATATGCTACATTCTAAAAATTATACTAACATATAATTTTGGAAATTGTGAATTAAAACCCAAAAATATATCTGCTAAACTGTTATTGTTATATTATTGTTTATCACAAAAGCTTTATAATCATGTTCAAGGCCAAACAATTCGAGAAACATATGCTCGAACGCCGCACCAAACCTAATTATTTTAGTTAAGCGGTGCAGCCCTTAATCAAGAGTATATATTACCCTGTGTGTAATGAAATACTTTGACAGGGGGTACGGGGGCCCATGAACTACCTATTCCCCTCCCCCCTCAAAAAATTTCTGGATCCATCCTGAGCAGATTAATTAGTACTGTAAAAACTTTATGATATACTAGTTCATTATGAGCCGAGATCTTGTAGGTGAAGTGTTTTTAAACTTTAAAGGAGCCCCAAGCTTTGACAGACAAATTGATGCATACCCCACCCAAATTCCAAAAGATCCACTTTTTAAAACCTTATACTATTTCACTAAAATCGAGAAATGCTATGTATCTATTTCATTTGCCAGCTCTTCTAACCAATGACTTTTATAACTGGTACGAATTTGTTGGAAATTAATCAGCTCCAGTGATTGCAGATTGATAATCCATAATATGAACAAAAATGAATTTAAAACTTTACATTTCATGTCCGTAATAAACCCAAATGAATGGGAATTAATAGAATTTTCACTAATTATGGGTTTCATAAATCCTTTTAAATACAGCTTCAATGCTCTACGGTTTTCTGGATCTAAGTTGGTCTGGCCCCCAGTCTATAAGACCAGCTTCGCTTGCAAGCGCACCCCAACCACATCGAAAATCCTGCCTACGGGCCTGCAAAATGGATAACTACTGTATGCTTTATTTTTTTAATTCAAATCTGTAAAAGCTGCTTATAATTTGGCCTATGCAACATACTAGGACTGTTTTTAATGACCCGTTTCCATTTATCATGTTCAGTGGCGTAACGCCTATACCCTCTCGTGGGGCGGTCCGAAGAGCCCCCGACCTCTAGAGGCCCGGAAGGTGCACCACCCATAGGGTCCTCGATCACCCTTAGAAAAACGAGCACATCTAAAACCCCAATGGAATCGACGATCGGATAAAAAAGCGGAACCAGTCTCGGAAAGCCACAGGGCCCGCCCCAGGCCCATCGTTACTCCACTGATCATGTTATGTTACTTAAAACCGTCAGTTCCATAAAACTCTAATTTTGCGACGATTTAAATTAATTGGTGGTACCAGTGTTGTGAAGGCAGGATCCCCATCAGATACAGCTCCCGACAGAGACTTCAGCACAATTCTGTAGGGAGACATTTAACAAAATATGAGGCTGTAAGATTATGGGCCTTAAGCATTCAAAACAAACTAGAATCCGAGGCATTCGCCCCCCTGATCTGACCCCTTCACAATTTCTGGGGGACCCCTTCACAATTTCTGGGGCACCCCTTCCCTGCCGTCGGCAAATGTTGGTGCCAACACTTTTGTTTTGTGATGATTTTACACAATCAGTAGATAAGATCATTAATAAGCTGATAAGTAAGAAGTGAAATATGAAGTGTCTTCTTTTTTTGTCAAAATAGTCAATCAATCTTATGGTTGCAATAGCCTAATTAATTAATGTAGTGCCCTAATATTATACTGTAGTACAATTTTATAGAATAAAATTTAAAAGTGGCAAAAACCTTCAAAGGTCTTTGCGGTCACAGTATCTTAGAGTTTCACATTGGAACATCAAGTCTTGCAACTCGAAGTTGGTCCGCCGTGAAATCAGCTCTAAAAATAATTTGGGTTAATATATGTTTGCCTTCCACGGGGTCCAGCGTTCAATACCTGTCAAGGTAACATGAATTTTTTTCACGACCAAAACAACACCAATCAACAGAAACAGCAACAACAGCAGCAACAACAACAACAATAATAATAATAATAATAATAATAATAATAATAATAATAATAATAATAATAATAATAATAATAATAATAATAATATGATAATATTAAATCCATTCTTTTATAACGCATTCGTTGAAGGGGAAAAGCCTAATGTACTTTCGACAAGAAACAACAAGCAGTAAATAATCTTGGTTTAAACTACGGTAGGCCTACTTAAACCAAAAACAGTCCCAAAATGTCCACTACGGAAAGCAAAGAACCAGGGTTATATAACTTTCAAATATAAAAAACGGTGAAAAAATCTGTTTTCTTTTACTGTGACAAAAAACAAAAACAAAAAAATCATGATAGATGATTTCTTAAATGGTATTTTCATCATACACATCGTTTGTTTTATAGATATGGATGTATCTAAGAATTAGTTACTATTATCCCCAGAAACATGTTTAAGTTTTTGAAAGTCTGTGTTAAAAATTCAAGAAGTACAGGATATTGTGGCGATATCAGGGGCGGATCCAGTAAGCCCCTCCCCCGTTTTTGCAACTAAATTTTAAAAATTTCAATGCAAATCAATTTTATATGCTATATGTTACCTATTTTGAATCTATTGTGGCCCCCTGTTCTGGATCCGCCCCTGGATATATTCACTATGTCTACAGCCAAATGTGTTTTGTATGACGATCTATTATGTTTTTTTTCCTGGTAATAGGCCCATGCACATAAAGTTTTGGATTCCAGGTAATAAAAAATAAATTAATAAATTAGAAATCCTACAATATTTGTTTGCAATTTTAAAAGCACTCAGAAGTTGGCAATGAAGCATTACTTGGTGATTTGGGATGGGATTCCATTGAAACAATGCAGAACACATATAGAATAAAATATTTGAATAGGCTTAAGACAATGGAGGATGATAGATAGCCTTAGGCTGTTGTGTGAAGCACTCATGGAGGTTACATCTAATACAAGATGGAAGTGGATCGACAATGTAAAAACAATATTCTAGATAACTATGATTTAAATGATAAATTTAACCTGGAACCACATATTAAAAGATCTTAGACGATAATGACAACGAATGGCTTCAAAATGCAAATGAAAAAAAATCACTGATTATTTAAAGTACAAAAATGCACCTATTATTGTGTAATAGGCCTACTGTTTTTTGGATAAAGTAAATTTTCAAGGTAGGCCTATAAATCCAAAATTCAAAGCAAGAACCAATACTTTTGATCTTGAAGGCAAAAACAGTCATGGTCAGATAGTTATTATGGCCATTGCTTTATCTGCAAAAGTAAGAAAATAGAATCAGTCAATCATTGATTGTAAAAGTTTATTCACCATAAGAAATATATGCTTCAGCAAGCTAAAAAATGATTTATGTAATATTAATGAATATTTTGGGGATATTTTTGTGAAAGGTCCACACCTGAAGAATTTAAACATCATCTACTCCTAGACAATATTTATAATATGTATAAGATGAAGAAATTTGTATGATTTTTGATAAACATTGTAAATCTTTATTTTTTATATCTTGAATTATTGTAAACAGTTGTTTTACACTCAGTATCAACTTTGTATTTTGATTTATATTGTTTTATATCGTTTTTATATTGTATTATCTGGGTGGAACCTCTCCTGCGCAAGAGTGTTCCTCCGTTTTAATGGAGTTACTCAATCGTATCGTATCAATGGTATGATGATGGGTACGGGTTTGAGTGATTACTTTATTATTAATAGTTGATGATTAGCAAAAGAGCGCCTCCACGAGGTCAGTTAGTGAATAACACACATAGAGGTAACACAACACAAAAAGAAGGCTCGGAGTTTGAATGTCACCGTTATGCTAGGCCTAGCCTATGGGCATTTTAGGTACGTTTTTTAAAAATGTAGTATATTTATTAAAGATTCAGTAATCGCTTAGAGTTATAGTATATTAAGAATGAGAGGTATTTCTTGGATAGACTAGTATCAAAACTACATAGCCTAGTCTAGTGTCTAAATAGACAGAGGGTAGGCCTTGCCTAGGCTACTAGGCCTAGGTAGGCCTAGATAGTAGGGGATGCTAGCCTGGCCCTAGGCCCAGACAGGTAGCACTATTTTGCCGCCGTGTTTGTGGTGCCTGCCTGAAACCATTATGGGAAGTTGAAATAAGTTTCTGAATACTCATTAGAACATCACTCTTTTCCGCGCTCATCTGTTGATGAAAGTCTAGGCCTAGGCCGCCTCTCACCTGCTCTTCGTGTTGATGAAAGTCTAGGCCTAAGCCTTCTCTAGGCCTAGGCCTAGCTTATATTATTAATAATTTTAAGCATAAATGAAGAGAAATACCTTCCCCATTATTATTATTACTAATTAGCAATATATTATTACTAGGCCTAGGTGTCATATTCCTGTCTAACTTAAGATGGGAAAGTCATGTGAACCTGATGATTGAAAAAGCTAATAATGTTACGCAAACTTTAAGGCCATAAATATTAATTTAATTGTTTGTCTCCTGTTTCCAAAAATCTAGGCCTAAGGGCAAATAGAAAAATTTATTAGATTATCACTCCCGTCCGCGTCAAAAATTCGGGAAATATTGATGCTGAAATTTAAAAAAAAAAATTTTTTTGCCGCATCAATTATTTCAACAGCATAAAAATAAAAATGCAATTTTGTGACTTCAAATACACTTTTATTAAAAAAAAACTATAAAATTAAACCAGTTTTTATACAATATTTAATATTACAGACCAAATATAAACAGTCTCTCTCATTGATAAAAACAAAAGAAATAATCTATTACTCCGATAAAAAAAAAAAAAAAAAATACCACCCTTCCTCTTCAATTTTTTTTTATAAAAAAGAGTGATACCTAATAATTTTTTCTATGTGCCCTAATATCGTGTGGCATATTGAGTGATCAGTTGTTTAAAAAACATTGATTTACATATATTTTAAATGATAATAACTATAATCTATAAACATTTAAGTTACTCCTATGTGACCCCTGATCCCAAACTGGGGTGTAGGAGGTGTCACTGGTTCTTAATGGCCGAATTTGATAGAATTTGGTTCAATCGTTTGCCATTAGTAGCATTTTGAAATGTTTCTAGGTAGAACAAAGAATAACCCTAAATGACTTTTGACCAAATCCCTGACAAGCATAAAGAGCCTACATTATGCCAATGCATATGTGCCCAGGACAAGACTGCTATCACCATAACTTTGTTTTGGTGTTTTACTACACAAATAAGTTGACATTTTGACATTTTCAAGGTCAAGAATTGATTATGAGGGCTTTCAATATTTTTTTTTTTTGCTATATATTTTTGTGCATTTTGACACCAAGATCAACCATAGTCATAGTGTTCCAGAGATACACTTT
>NW_022692348.1:478472-512665 GCF_011630105.1 Anneissia japonica
CTTTATGCTCTGCGGCAGCTTTGTTCTCTGTCTCTTATACACATCTAGATGTGTATAAGAGACAGGCATGATGTAGTGAATTTAGTACATCACAAAAGTAAAAAAAAGACAAGACAACACATACTGTACTTTAAAAACAGATATAGCCATCATTTATTGTAACGGACGGAGAAGATAACATGCAATAATCTAAATAAATTTGCTTCGCAAAAACAACCTTCCTTTAGATATTAAATGCATAAAGCAAAAGTTAAGATTCAGTCCTTATAATAAATTTTTACTTCAGTCACATAAGCAAGTTATGCTGTGATTTAATCATCCAATGTCTAGTTGGTTAATTGTCAACATAAAGTTCACCATTAATGTAAAGGTTTCCATTTTTGCAGATAGGTTTCTTTCCTTCGTTGTAAGCAGCTTTCATCACATTGCTGAGACTTTTCTTTTTGCGAGCATCACATAAAGGAAGGTCTTCCTTAACGTAGAATTTGGACCCTTTGAGCAATTGCCTGGCCTTTTTTAGAACATTGAATCTCTCAGGTTTATATAGAAATTTTGCTATGATGAGACGATTTCTATCTTTGTTAAGGGTTCCAATACGATGTGCACTTTCAATAACCACATTAAGATCCAGTTTTAGTTTAATAAAGTCGGTGATTAACTTAATTGAATCTTCATCTTTCTGCTCAGTGTGACCACCAAAGCGTAGGTTGAAGCTTCGGGAGTAACGTTCATTTGTAATGCATTCTAGGCTAAGGCGGTCAATCTAAACTAACCTCTGTACATGTTAGTTGAATATGGTCAAAATCAGGGTATTATGTATCTCTTTAGTAATAGACAATTTCGGTCCATTTATATAATTTACATACATAGGTAGTCGGTGTATCCCTTAACAATGTAAATTTCAAGAATTATTATTATTATTATTATCATTAATTGCTCGAAGTAGGAAGAAAAGCCGTGGTTTTTTTTTTATTCTGCCCGGTCATTTTTCCATGCTTTTACCTTTTTAAGACATTTTTTTTTCCTCTTTTGTTGGGTAACCACCACCACCTTTATTCATCTCCATACAATCAAGACAATTTGATATTTCTCCATTTTTCTTGGTTTTCGCTTATATTATGTTCTTACACTTTTATTTTTTTTTAAGCCTACATCTTTTTGTTAAAGCGTATCTTAGGATAATAACGAACTCATTTCTATAAAATAGAAACAAAAAAAAAAATGAAATGAAATTGAATAAAAAATTATAAAATTATATAAATAAATATAATAAATGCCTTTTGCATATCCATTGACTATCACTGCGTTATATCTGTACAAGATATAATACTGTCAGTACTTTTTTTGTTTTTGTTTGTTTTTGTATTACAATATATATTTATATATTTATACCGGTATGTGTATATTGACAATGAAACCAATATTGGAATACACTACAACTGTAAAATTAATAATTATAACAAACCTAATGTATCCATATATTTTACAATTGACTTAAATACAGCCCATGGATTTGTACAGGTCGGCTTTTTTAATTCAGTTAATATTTTTATTTTATAAACCGAATAAGTAGCCATTGTATATACAGTCATTTGTGTTTTATGTCACACTCACACCCTAACAGGAGCTCTTTAAAAGTACTTTTACTATTATCTATTTTAAAAAAAATATTTTATCGATTTTTTCCCATAATACTGTATATTGTTATGTGGACATTCAAAAAACATGTTTCTCATCTTCTATGGCATCACAATTATTACATTTGCATATGCTTTCAAGATTCCATCTATATAATCTAGCATCTTGGTAGGCATAATTTGATTTTGTGTAATTTATACAGATAAATTACAGTATGTATCCAATAATGGTATGATTCCTGTTCAGTATAATATGTTCTTACAAAATATGTACCATTTAGAATTTGTATGACATTGACAAAACCAGTGGGCACGTCCTCCCGTACCTAAACCTAAAGTAATAGGAATGGTATTATTTAACCAACTTGTGAAAGGTTAAGCTGTAAGTTACTTATGATACTAAATTTTATTATGATTTTATTATTAAATTTTATTGAACTCAACCATGTGGGAAATACAGTAATACACAAAATTTTATATATTTTTATTGATCTTAGATTTTAATAAAGTAAAAATCACTAGTTTTGCTGGAATTTACAATTGGGAGAGGATGTTCAAAACAAGTATTTTTTACAAGCCTTAACAACATTCCTTCAGACTGCTATGTTTTACAGTATTACATCCTGTCTAGGTATTACATGATATAACTAACTGTATACAGACAGTATTTCATTCTAGTATTCTGTGCTACAGGAGACAATAAATATAATACTGTAATATAATATAGTATGAATATATTTTAATAATTTATGTTCATAGGCCCCTGATATATTTATGAAAAATACCAAATATATCTTTAAGGCATCTAAAAGCCCATACAAATAAGTCAATACAGGCCAGATGGGTAGTTGCTTTATAGTGTTAACTACAAAAATATAGGACATTACAATCCAGACGGTTCTCCTCAGAACCAAGATACCATAAATTGAGATTTGTAGCATATTCCAAGGTGTACCGAAAACCTATGATTATTTAATTTAATTCTCCATGCAAGCCTTTAAGACATTATTTTACAAATATTTCAATACTATTTGCTAATAATAACTTTCATAAATTATAATAGTCCATAGTTACGAAAGAACATTTTTCAATTTTAATTCCCAAAAAACATTTTATGCTACTCTTAGCTGGTTCCTCCTATGTTTTATGCAAGATTATTTTAATATTCTATCTTACAAAAAGTATTGCGTGGATTGTTATTGTTACTATAAAAAAAAAAATGGACAAGATAGTGTTGGCTGTTTTTAATTTTTACAACAAAAATATTCATCTAGGAAAATGAGAGTTGACAAATATTTTTCATTGCTAAAATAAGTTATTTTACTTGTCTATTATTAGAAGAAAAATAATAAAAAAGTAATATAATAATTTATAATCTTTGAGTTTTAATAAAAAGAAAGTGTTATGGACGGACATTTTTTGGTGTTACGGACAGAATTTTTTGCAACCAAGATCCCAGTGATTATTATAATTGATAATATTTAACTTATGATATTATTATTATTATTATAAAAAGAATTTAAAAAGTAAATAAATAATAATGTAATAATAATTTATAATCTTAGAGTTATAACGAAAAGAAAGTGTTACAAACGGACATTTGTTAGTGTTACGGACAATATTTTTTGCAACCAACATCCCAAAGATTATTATAAAATAATAATATTTAATTAAAAATATGCTAGCTGACCTTTTCTTAAAGTATGGATTGTTATACTGTAGCCTCTCTGATAATTATTGTTTATAAAATCATTTATGTTTAAGTAAATATACAGTACATACTGACATTCTGTTTAACCTACTATACAGGGCCTATATAATTATGAAAAAAGTTATTAAACAAAACATTTCAATTTATAAAACTTTACATTTTTAATAAATAAGTTGATTAAATTACTAGCTTGAAAGGAAATGATATTAGGATGTAATATTTGACTAATGTGGAATTAACAAAATGTTATTACAGTATTTTAGTTTTTAATTATCAATGTAGGAAAGATAGATCAATATGATTTTTTATTTGTAAACTATTGCATACAGGCATGAAAAAATATTGTAATTACTGTAAATTGGGTTACGGATGGACGTCTAACTTGTAGACTACACCCAATTAGTTACTGTTACTAATTACCAGGAATATTTACTAATTTTTTTATGTATATTTATACATGTTTCACCTAATTTTTACCAGTAATCAAAGAATTCAATTTAAGTTTTTTTTATACAATTTATCTATTATTAAAATGTCTGTTCGTAATGCTCATATATTATATATATTATAGACCAATATATAAAAAGTGGTATGATTCTAGAATGTTTCAGTAACTACAGATGTCATCTATTCATATTATAACAATTATATTAATTCCAAAAAAATTAAATCAAAGTCAGAAATGATTTTTGACAATGTAATCACCTAAATGGAATACTCAACTGTCCTACATCTGTTGCCCTACAGAAAAGGGAAAAAAAAAATTGTCTTCACATCCCTCTATTTCCCGCCATTTTTTCTGTAATTGTATGAGTAGTTAAATTTAAAGTTTTGTTTAATGTTAGGACGTATTCGAGACAAGTATGTATTTTATATCAATATGGCAGACCTGACGAAATTCAGGTCAAAGGATCAAGTTAAATAAACATGAATATTTGCAGTGCATTTAATCCTAGATTCTCAGCTGCAAACAGGGCAAAGGATTGCTTTTCCAATTAATATGTATTAATATGAGTTTTGAATTGTAAATTTTGTTAATAGGCTGTGTTGAGACAAGATCCTGTATATTATATCAAATAGCAGGTCTGAAAACATCGGATGAAAAAACAAATTTCAATTTTTGCCTGTTCTCTTACAGTATGCTTCATATAGATTCTAATTGTGACACTGTACTATACTATTGTATGCACTACTGTAAATGTATTTGAAGAAACGTTTTATGGGTTTGTCAGTCAATGGTCACATGATCATATTTTCCCGCTCAAATTGTAAACAAGGAAATAAAACAAATTTTGAGGAAATTTGAGATGACAATAATCTTTAAAAGTTTAATTTAAATGTACTAGCATTCGGTAAATTTAAGTGTTTGGAATTATTAAATTGTTGATATTGTCAAGTGCAGCTTTGAGAGTCGACATTGTCAATTTTGCCTTTGACCTAATTGCATTATGGGTAGACTCCTGTTGGACGTACTGTAAGCAGCCATTGATCAAAGAGATGGACACAAGACAGTTTACAGTACGAGAATATATCTTGTTGATTAAGACGAAGGTCTAATTCAAAACCTATCTTTGATTTCATTTTGAAAAATATTTGTAAGTATTTTATTTGCTCTGGGTTTGGGAAATGGTGGTACTGTACATGAAATACATGAAATCAGTAGTTTATACACAAGGAATTATGGTATGTTTATTTGTGCAAGAGTACAAACATACATACACTTGTCTACAATGTCAATCCCCTCCCACCCCCCTCCCCCCCCAAAAAACAAAAAAAACAAAAAAAAAACGTGTTTTGTAATCTCACGAAAATAGTGAAAATTAATGGTCCCTTAGATTAGAGCTGAGGAGGAGCGGTGTCAGGTGTGTAGTGGCTTGTACAGCTCCCTCCCCCCTCCCTCCTTTTTTTTCTTGGTGTTTATGGTTTTTGCTGTGTTGGAATGAATGAAATAAAATAAAAAGCATACTTCCAGTTCTATTATTATTTTTTAAAATGTTGTTCTGAGAAGAACCAATGGTTTATGATTATGATAATAAAATGTAACTTTACTCTTTGTGGAAAGGTAAATAATCAAACGTAAAGGTCACAGTACGCTTGAACTTTCGGTTTAATAATATCCGATTGGAATGTGAAGCATATTAAAAGCATTGAGAAGTAAAGCATACGGTATTAAAAAGCATTTTGCTAAACAAATCTATAAATAAGCATGTCTTATGTCGTCATATTGTGTGTTATTTAGTATATATTATTTTGTATATCTTCAGAGACAGACCAATCACTAGTTTCTATTTTGATTCTCGACCATAGTAAACGTTACATATTTTATACTGTTGTTATACTTGTTAATACGGTCAATAAATATATTCAACACTGCAATCTCTACTTCTGCAATGTTCTACTTTAAGTCTGAGTTAATTTGTCAGTTGTTGATATCCTTTTAGTCTTCTGTACATTCTATTCTTAATTCTACATCATTTTTTTCAGTTTTTCTTGTATGTGTATTGTAAATATAGTGAAATTTTGAATACTATAGGCTTAATTTGTAAATTTCTATTATAATTTATATATATCTAATTGTATATTTAATTATTTTTTAGGGGTAGCTAGCTCATCTGAGTTATAGCAATGTACTTTACTTAAGCTACAGTACACCTGTCCAGCATTTATTTTTTTTTTCACAAATTTTATTTTATAGTCACTGTAAGTGTAAATGTTGAATAAATAAATGAAATGAACATCGCACATTTTTTTTTGCAGAACATGGCTGATGTGAAATTACTGACTGCTAGGTCCGATTTCTCCATTCCTTCAGAAGGTCGACAGACTCATCTTAATGAGATCTTAAATTTAAATTCTCTACAGGGAAAGTATATACAGGTACACTATTATAATTCAAGTTGTAGTCTGTAGTTATTACCATTAATATTATGATAGTAACACAGTTTTTTTTTTCAATCAATCAGTCAATCTTTATTTTCTATCAATAATAAAAAATACAAAACAAATTAAGATGGAGGAAGTACAATAAAGGCATGGCCTGACATGGTGTTGTACTACCTTAAAAAAATAAGACAAAATCTTTAATATAGCAATATAAAAAAAAACATTAAATATATAAATATATGTAAACATTTACATTAAAACAGACAGATACAGTACACTCACCCACCCACCCACCAGATGTGTATAAGAGACAGATTTACGTGTGGCACATCTTGCTTTATGAATTTGATCTTCGGTTGTACTGATTAACACTATGAGAATTTTTAACTTTTTCAGGCAAGTTATTCCAAAATTTAGGTCCAATTGAAAATACAGACTCAATCTTATGGATAACTAGTCGATAGTTATTTTTATTTCTAGGATTGTACCCATGAATACTTTAGTGATCAGTAAAGATATTGTTAAAGGATGTGGGTAACATTCCATAATACCAGAGCAAAATAAGAGAATAGTACAGTAATAGTAAAGTTTTCTTCAGTAAGAAATGCTTCACTTTGTTTAACACACCAATATTTTTAGAACACTTATGTATGTTGTTGATATGCCGTTTCCAAGTAAGATTTTGATCTAAAATTACACAAAGAAATGATGCCTCTTGTACACAGGTTAATTCACAACTATCCAAATAAATACAACAAGTTGAATTTTTATTTTTGGTTTGGTGCGGTGTTCCCAGTTAGAAACATAAGATTTGTTTTATCTGTATTGAGCGACAATTTGTTATATTTAAACCAATCACAGATATCGGAAAGCTCATTAAGATTTTTTTTGTTTTACTAATGAGTATACAATCCACCAAGTAGTGCCTTGCATATCAATGAACAAAAAATATGGTGCTAGAATTAGGTGCCTAGTGTTATTTGACTGAAGTACTTTCTTGTCATGTTATTTGTTTTATATTATGATTATAATTTATATTTTTATACAAATTATGTTTATTCTTTTAGGCAACTATTTTTAAGAAATGGGAGCTAGTGAATTCACCAAAGGGACATAGGCTGAAAGTTGTATTGGAGGAATCCATCGCCAATGAAATACATCGAATAAATTTATTTCTGTTAGGCGAGTATGCTGTTAAGTTTGCTTGTGTCAAAGAAGAGGTAAAAATAATATTATATTTACTATGTTTTGTTTGGAGTATGCAATCCAATTGATATTAAGTTTACATTTTCACAGATTTTAGAATTTATTTGATAGATATGTTAGATGTTAGTAATTATCTTAAGTGGTAATCCCTTACATAAATCGGGGTCCTAAGTCTTCTGCAAGTTGTGAGACTCCCGTAAGCAAGCAAGAATCTCCCGGGAAGATAACTCATATTCCGCAAATTCATAATTTGTGCATGTTTTTAATACTTTATTATCAATTGTCTCTCAAGGAAAACAGTGCTGATGGGTATGACCAATGCCAGCAAAATAAATGTAGATGTGTTAAGAAACCTCATTTAACCAGAGCTCCTTGAAGTTACTTCTCCATGAATTAAAAACAAATCAAACATAAAACAAGTCAAACATTCCTTTTAGGGTTGAAAAAGAAATGTAAATTCTCATATTCGAATGAAGACAAACACAAAATACAGTAAAAACTATATTACTGTACATAAAATATTGTAATCCATTACTGGTTGGAAAAAATAGAATATTTGTAAAAAATGAAAAGTTCAATAAATGATATATGAGTGCTGTGGAACTAATTTAAACACTAACATATTGTTTAAAAGAAGCAGCACATTCATTCATGTGGTAAAAACCGCACAAGAGCAATGTCCGACATTTGAGTCTCATGTAGTAATCATCTTTGTCTGACTGAAAAAATTCCCACATTCATGTCTGGTATGAACGATGTGGATTAACAAGAAAGTACTGTATCCGTGATCCCCACTCCTTCTCCTATTTCAAGTATTCCTTTTCTTCAGCCACCAACTGTAGTGCTTTATTAAAATCAGCCTCTATTAGGGAAAATTTTTTTGTATAAATCAATATTTTCAGTCATTGAAGGGGTATCTGAATAAATAATTATGAATGGCTAATAAGATACATATTTTTCGAATATTGGAGGAACTGGGGGAGAATATGTGCCTCGTTTCTCATATTTTTTTATTTCGTTAAAGATTTTCTTATTAGCTGTTCCTGGTGGTTACTTCAAACATCAAACACCCCTTCAATGCTCTACAATTCATTTGTACAACATTTCATAAAAATGTTTTCCTCTGTAGCCTGGATTTAACAGATTAATATTTCCACAAAAAGTTGGATTGAGCCACTTTCCTGTTTGGGGGATTATAGCGTTGTGTGTGGCCTGCTTTGATTATAACAGATGGTTGGAATAAATTGAGGTATAGAGATTGCATTGTTTCCTGCTTCCTATTGTCTCCTTCCTGTCCTATGGAGAATGCATGCTTATTAGATGACTCATGACCCTCTCTTGTCATTTAAAAAAAATGATATATACAGCATTTAATGTGGTGCAGAGGTTTTGTCACACGAGTGGTACAGTTGCTTTGTGGTTAAGATGATATCTCCTAATTTCCCGGCGAAGATTGAAAACCTGTGCGGTGGTGCCAGCAGGGGGCTGGTTTTTGGGTGACACCTGCTCAAAATGTTGGTTAGTCATGGTAAATTCTAACCTGAGTGTAATTTTTAGGAAGTAGATGGAACATCACCTTTTTTTTTCCATCTTAAGCTTTGTCTACACTATCAAATTTCATCAAAAATGCATCACATAAAAATGTGATGGAAAATAGAAGTTGAACATGTTCAACTTTTTTTGATACAGTTTGATAGTACCTGTATGTGATATGACGTCATCATACCCATATATGGGCACATCACATTTTTTTGTCACATAAAATTTGATAGTGTAAACAAAGCTTTAGCCCCTAAACTGAGGTTGGTGTTGACTAGCTGTTGGGGAATGATGGACCACCTCTCTTAGGAAATGCTGATGTCATCACTAACTCCCTTCATCACTGTAAAACTGGAAACATTTGTGTAAAATTTATAGACAACTGCACTCTCTAAAGCTCTGTCCAGATTGTCGCATTTTCTTTGACAAAAAAAACTGTTGTATGCCCATATATAGTCATCATGTGCCTTTATATGGCCATGATGTGATGTCATCATGACCATATATAGGCATGTCACATGTTTTTGTCAAATAAAATTTGATAGTCTGGACAGGGCTTAGACCCTGTTTCGATATGATTTTTAAAAATTGAACAAACCATGAGACTGTTTGAGAAAGCAAACAGTCTTTAATCTTTAGTTTTTATTAAATTTCCCAAGTCGCATTGCATATTTAGCTAGGCCTGCTCACTACTGTGTTATTCTCTTACACACAGCATGAAGTGCTAATCTTCAATGGAAAACTTGAGAAGTCTACAACTTACATGAATGACAAAGTGCATCCCTTTGCTATCCTCCTCAAAGATTTTAAACCAATGCCAGAGGTCCAGGTACATTCAATAGTTTTATTACATCATCATCATCATCATCATCATTATCATCGTTGTCGTTGTCATTGCCACCACCATCATCAGCATCAACAACATTGTCTTATTATCATCACATACAGGTATTGTTATCTGTGTTAATTTTGACTTGCATCCTTTTTAGTTAAGTGGAGTTGAATAGCTTGATTTTAAGTTGTTTGCCTTCTACTCCTAGGGTACAGCATTCAATTCCAGTCACGGTAACAGGATTTTTTCTCACGACCAAAAACAGCTCCACTCCCTAAGCCTCATAATGAGCTTTTTCAATCTTTTTAACATACTCAATTGTTTTATTCCATTTTATATAACAGGTTAGGCCACCAGCGCCTTCAAGGCCTCATAGTGTGATTGTGTCTGGAAAAAATACATCAACCAGCGCACCATCGACTACAGCAACTCAGAACACTTTATTCAATTCAACATCAGTTATACTCCATCAGATTACACCTCCAAGTACATCGAAAGGGACTTCTTCAAGAAAGGCACCAGCGAATTCGAGAACATCTGGTGTTTCACTGTCAAGCATGCCCAAGAGCACTACTTCAAAGGGACCGCCGATTGTGCTGAACCAAAATACTCCTATCAGTACAGTGAGTGCATCCAGTGTTAATTCTCCGGTGAACACGCCACCGATCGTGTCTGCAGATATGCCATCCACCCCATGTGCGAGAGCGTCCAATGTGAACACTTCAGTGAACGCGCCACCGATTGTGTCTACAGATATGCCATTAACCCCATGTGCGAGGGCGTCCAATGTGAACACTTCAGTGAACGCGCCACCGATTGTGTCTACAGATATGCCATCCACATCACGTAGGAGTGTGTCCAGTGTCAACGCTTCAGTTAACACACCACCGATTCTGTCGAAAGATATGCCATCCACTTGTACGAGTACGTCCTGTAAGTCCAGTGTGAACGCTTCAATCAACACTACGTTTACTGTGTCCGAAAGTGATAGGCCATCCACGTCATATGCATCAAAACAGATTCCTAACGAAACACCCAAGTCAAGAAGTTCAGCCGTGGTATGCAATTTATAAGTACCAGTCCAAATATGCAATACACCTACCGGTTTGCAAACATTACAAATTAAAAATAAGGATTTAAATTATTAATTATTATTAATCAATTAAAAAAAGATTTAAATTTGAGTTTATTAATTAATTTATTTTGTATTGCAATTAATGTCATCATTATTTCTATGTGATCTCATCAACAATGCTTCTCATTTCATGGTGAGACCATGCATATTTCCATCACCAGACACAAAATTAATACCCTTCCACTATTGTTGCATCAAATTTTTTGGCTGGTAATCAGTTTTTGCTTTTCAGTCGTTGCTTTTTTGAGTATTTCTTTTCTTTATCTTTTTTAATAGATATTAATTTTTAAAATGTAAATGTGGAATGCATGACATGAGTGTATACTGTTATATGATTTTACAGAATTACACATATACTCCTCTTGCGGATGTAAGGGAAGGCATGATTGTGAACGTGTATGGTGTGGTGAAATTCTTCAAACCTCCATACAGAGGGAGAGGGCCAGGTAATGCTGAACTAGATTTTTTTAAATTCTGTATGTTAAAGGGGAGCTTAGCTCATTCTGGTAAACTGGTGGTAGCCACTGTGGTTGCACTGAATCGTGAAGATCTTTTGTCCCCAGTTCAATTATATCCGATGTTCTACTTGTGTTTTTGCTGGAGGGCTAAAAGTTTCAAAGCGCACCATTTTATGGGGGAGATGTTTATGCTGTTGGTCTCATGTGTTGGTGGATCATTTTCTTCCCATTGCACTTACAAAAATATTCACTATTAAATTTGTTTTTCTACATTTCTGACAAACATATATTACATCACAAAAGACTATAACAAAAAAAAATCAATATATGAAGTGGACTAAATCATGAAATGGCTCTCTTTACAAACATTTTTCTTTTTTTACTACGACAGTAGAAAACTATCATATTAAATATATTAATAAAATAATTTTAATGAAATTAATTTTTATATTATTTAATTTCTCAGATTACTGCATGACAATAAGAATAATTGATTCATCACTGGATAAGAATGACAAAGGACTCTTGTGTATATTGTTCATGAAACAAAAAGACTCTTTGCCAAATATTGTGACTACTGGTGACATAGTACGATTGCACCGTTTAGAGGTATGTATGTATTTTTAATAGGATTTATATAGCGCACTTAGCCAGAAAACTCCTCAAGGCGCTTTTTCTTTAGGGAGTATTCCTAGTTATCATTTAATCATTCACCTCCTACCATGTACCAATTTATTTATACTCCTGGGTGAAGAGAGGAAAATGCCCAAGGA
This sequence comes from Anneissia japonica, assembly GCF_011630105.1. Lineage (NCBI taxonomy): Eukaryota > Metazoa > Echinodermata > Crinoidea > Comatulida > Comatulidae > Anneissia > Anneissia japonica. Next base: position 490,647 of record NW_022692348.1, read on the forward strand.
CACAAGCAGTGTGACAAGCATCAGTCTCGAACCCACAACCTTCCGAATGAAAAACCAGTGCCTTACATGCTGCTTCACACGCTTCTACAAAATTCAATGTCTTGGCTTTGATCCTGACAATTATTATTGTAAATTTCTGATATTTTAATTTTTTATCTTAATTATTATTTTTATTAAATTTGTTATCTTATTTCTACTTACAATAATTTTGTTTATGCCATTTGTTAATTGAGTGACAGTTTTGATGTTTATTTGTTATATTTTACATCATTTGAATATTGTAAACCCCCTCCCCTCCAACCTGTCTGCACCCTGAATTCTAATTTTCAAATTGATCTTAGATTCGGATGTACAATGGTGGTATGCAGGGGAGAAACTCACCAGGATTTGCAGCCCTTGTTTTCCATGGAAGTGGCACAGACTATAGGCACAGATCAACCACTCCTTTGTACACCTTCACAGAAAATGATAAGATACATGTAGGTAGATTATCAATCAACAAACAGTTGATTTATTGTTGTATAGAGCCAATTGATATAATTCACTATTAATAATATGTTAGACTTATATAGCACTTAATGCCAACAAGGCCTCAGCGCTTCACATTATTACCCCCAGTTATTGGATCAAGCACACATGGAACACATACTCAGGTCCTGGGGGAAATTCCATAATGTTGCAGTTGTAATCAGCGCATTTTGTGTTCAAACCTACCAGGTACCTACTTGTACTCCTTAGTGGAGAGAGACGACTGTAGGTAAAGTGCCTTGTCTAAGGGCACAAGTTAAATGCACAGCAAAGGATTGAACCTCCGACCTCTAGGTAGAGAAGCAGAACCACAACCACTGCATCAAACCACTTCTACTGATGATATGGGCCATCATTCTGTGCCTAGCTAATAATAATTAGAATAAGATGATGGATAGAGACCTTGTGCATGAATAGTTTAATAATTATTGCATTATAAATTTTGCCTAAATATGGTCATGATGACATCACATCATGGCCATATATAGGCACATCATGACTATATATGGTCATGATGACATCACATCATGGCCATATATAGGCACATCATGACTATATATGGGCATACAACAGTTTTTTGTCAAGTCACATAAAGCTGATAATCTGGACATTGCTTAATATAATGTATGTGAATGATGTTTGGATGATGTTGTTTAAAATTCTGATGTGGCCAAAATGTTCTTCCCCAAAAAACATCTTTGTAAACAGCATAGTAACTGACAAGCTTCATTCTTATTAACCATATTGTAGAAAGAAAAGAGAATAAGTGTGTAACTTCTGATTCCTATGATTACAGGTGGACGATCTTCGTAATTGGGTGCAAGGTGACGCGATCTCTCAGGAAAAACAGCACACTTTGTCTTCCATAAAGAGCGGTGAATACATGGATATATGCGTACAGATCGTAGCAAAACTGTACATTCCAGATGAAAATTGCATTGCTCTTAAAGTATGGGATGGTACTCTATTTAAGAGGTAATATACATGTTGTTGATATGCAGAGATTTATTATTATTGTTACTCTTCTATTATTAATATTATTATTATTATAATATAAGAGTATAGAATTGCAAAATGTCTTGACTCTCTTTGTTTCGTTGAATTCTTTCTCGAAAAGAATTATCACAGACTAGAGGGCATCCTTTAAAGGAACATAAATGATGTTCATATACTCATGTTGCATCTGTAGTATACAGGTTTGAGTTTCAAACTCTTTTCAAATACTAATAGGGCGCCCTCTATGTTGAGGTAGTACTTCATTTTACATTTCATCGCATGCATGTAAAATGAAGGCATTCGGAAATCTTGCAATTCTATAATCTTTATTATTATTTTAATAATAGACATTTACTGCAGTAGTGTTATTTATTTATTATTGTTGTTAGTGATAATAAAATCTCATCTGGTCTCGAACTGCTGCTTTTGCTTTCTAAAGCTGGGCACTCACTATGGCCGACGCGATTCTATGAAGAACACAATGCGACGACGTGTGCGGAACAAATAGTTTTTGAAGAATGGAATGAAGATTCGTTCAAACTACCACCACCAATCAGCAGACAGCTTCACGTCACCCAATGATTGCCCAACTTTGCTGTCTTATTCTTATTAGTATTATGTTGTACGTAATAATTAGCTTTAGGTCTGTAATATGTTTGCAATTTTGTTATTTTTATCATTTTCATGACTATTTTTATATTAAAATACCAGATGAGTCAGATGTCCAAACAATAAACTTACAGTGGGTCTGTGCTTGGAAAATAGAAATATTAGTATTATGTTATACTTAAAAATTCAATCAATCAATCAAACATTTATATTGCGCCAATTCCAAAAAAATGATCAGATCTGCATTGTACCATTGACTTTATATCTGTACTATGTTTTGCATGGAATCACTATATTCGTCCCTTGTACTCATAAACATTACTATATTATTTATTATTTGAATTATGTAAATATAACTCATTATCTATGTTTTTCATGTATTTTTTTAAAAGCTCTCTTCGCTGGGTGAACATAGATAATCACGAATTCGAGTGGGATCTTAATCTAGCAGAGAAGGCCAAAGGCTATTTGGTAGATGTGTGGATATATGATGACCATGTGGAAGCTGCATCTAAATTGAAGGTGAATTGCAAAAAGACTTCTTACAGTTATGAACTTGTAACAATACACCACCTTGTCTTCTGTTCATGTTTACAGTTAACTAGCTAATTTAATAATTAAATTATATTAACTTTGAATCTATTAAAAGTGAAAGCGGTTTGGCGAAGTGGGAACAATTTGGTTTCCCAAACTCAAAGTCTGGGTTTCAATCTTTCGCTGTGCAATCTTTGAGCAAGGCACTTTATCTGCATTGCTTCTCTTCACCCAGGAGTATAAATGGGGACCTGGTGGAGTAGCGCTGCTCCTGAGCTGATTACTAGCAGCAACACTTAGCATGTGGACCCAATGACCAGGGAAAAACAAAGTGCTTTGTAACGTAAAGGAAGAGGCGCTGTATAAACATACGAACTAAAGTACTGTAGCTAAACTAAACTATTATATCATTCCTCTTTCTGTCCTCTCCTTGCGTACTAGCTCATGAATGATCATAAATAAATCATTAATTTAATTTATTTGCTATTGCAGGCTGGTCAGTTCATAAAGCTTTTCAACCTACATGCCCCACCATTCAGGCAAACTGACGTCCTCGAGCTTGTTCTACATCGGGGCACATCTTATGGCAGAGGGGTGATTGCCATTCCTGAGAGTGATCCTGCCGTTGCTAAGATGAAAGTGTATGTGGCATTTTATTGATAGATCATAAAGCTTTATACAACACCTGTATATTCTATTAATTTGATTGGTTGAAAACAGGTGACGTGAAATTGATTTAAAATGAATATTCCGTGGTTATTTGAGTACTATCCTGTGATGATGTTACTACCCGCTCTTCTTTGAATACAAGGACCCGTCTTCCTTTCAAAGGTCAGCATAAAACCGGCCTAGACCTAAAAATCGCTGAAGTTCAGCTAATAATAGACTCAAATCCTCACTGCTGAAGTTGGCGAAATGCTCATATTTTATTGCCTTTTTTTGTACAAAAAATGCCCCAGTATCGAACGAGGACTACATAGAGCTAGGCCTAGGTGTATAACATAAATAATGAATTTTTCATTTGTACAAAGAGGTTGAATATTTCATGAGGTGAAAGATTGGTAAAGGGAAGCGGTGTGGCGCAACATCCAATCTTTCATTTAATGAAATATTCTACCCCATTGCACTCATAAACATTCATTATTTGTATACTGTACTCTCCACACTATCAAGTTAAAAGTAATTAATAAAAATAAAAACGGCTTTAAATTACGTTCACACTACTAATACAATCACAGTCGTTCAATATAATAAGGTCCACTTATCATCATTTGAAACAGAGAATGTAAAGCTTAGTCGGCTGAACTGTATGCGCTAAGCAACGGTAATGCATTTAAATATTTTCATTGATTCTCATTTCAGGCCAGTCACTGTCAATTATAGAAGCCATAAGTAATTCTATTGTATTTATCTTTTTGTTTGTATTTTTAATGCAGGTTGTTCGACACAGCTGATCAAAGACTCAAAGACAGTGGTATTAAAGTTGCAGATTTAACCTTGACAAAGAGAAAGCAATTAGGATTCTTAAATTGCAGCGTATCATGTCCAGAGAGTGAAACACAGAATCGCATGACTTTATCTTCCATAAAGAGCAGTGAATACTTTGATATCTGTGTTCAGATTGTCGCCTCTGTTGCAATCCCGGAAGAAAGCTGCATTGCTCTTAAAGTATGGGACGGCACTCTGTGTAAGAGGTGAGATACTTCCCTCATATGAAGTGTCTTATTATTTTTATAGTTTTTACTAGCTGTAACCCGTCCTGTGGAGGGCAGACTGTGCTAGAGGGCGTAACTTAGGGTGTAAGTTGTCCGTCTGCTCCATCTGACATAAGAAGCCCTCCTCATAACCATTACAAGTCAGACCAGAAAAGTTGTGTATAAAATGGACGTCTAAGATTACCTTAGCGTGTCCACATTTACCCAATATTTCTAGGTGCCAAAAGGCCACTGAACCCCTAGTATAGAGGTTTGTTCCTGAACCCAACTAGCCTTTGCCAGAAATTCATAACTCATAACATTGAAACACTATAACATTATTTAGAATTTAAATGTAAATGGGATCCTTATGCGTTAATGTTTTTTTAATTATTTTTTCCAAAGCTCTATACGCTGGGTGAACATAGATGAACACGAATTTGAGTGGGATCTTGACTTAGCAGAGAAGGCAAAAGGCTATGTGGTGGATGTGTGGATATATGACGACCATGTAGAAGCTGCATCTAAATTAAAGGTGAATCGTTCATGGATGTCTTGCTGTTAATGTACATGTGGCAATGTTGTCCCCTCTTCCTTCCAAAACTTCATTCAGACGGTAAAATATTTCCAATCTAATCATTGCAATGGTGTACATTTTCTCCTCGCATACCAGTTTATCATGAATGATTGGTAAAACATTGTTAACTTAATTAAAATGACTTTAATTAAGTTTAATTAATTTGCTATTGCAGGCTGGTCAGTTCATAAAGCTTTTCAACTTGCACGCCCCACCGTTCAGGCAAGCTGACGTCCTCGAGCTTGTTCTACATCGGGGCACATCTTATGGCAGGGGGGTAAAATGCATCCCAGAGAGCGATCCTGCAGTTACCGAGATGAAAGCGTAGGTGGCATTTTGTTGATGATATTAATGTTCCGTTAAGACTATCAACTTGTATTTGTCATTTACTTGTGATTTGCTCATGTGGACGTTTAATGACATCATCACGTCCTTATACGCTAACCACCACTTTGAACTGAATGGTCAAAACCTACAAAACTAATAACATTTCATGTCTGGCCATACAAAACAGATTTCTAACAGCTCCATCCTTTAGTTTGTTGACCTCATAAATCAGAATTATTGTCATTTGAATAACATACCCTTCTCAGACTGAATTGCCTTTTTTTTTTCCCTTTTTGCATGTTGTTTTATCTTGTTGCTTGATGGGTTTTTATCCTTTTAAATATTTTTTTACAATTTCAATAGTAGTAGTAGTTGTAGTAGTAAATATAATAATAATAAAAAATATTTTTTATCTTTAATGTAACATTTTAATGTTCTCTAGTTATTGTAACATGCAATTTGGTCATTGGCCATGATTTGTTGCAAATGAACGAGTCTTGAATAGAGTAATATATATTTGGGCAAATCACAGATATTTGTCACCTATAACAGGACCTTGGAGATCTCTATATAACCTTGGTGCCCTCCCCCCACTCCTCCATCACTGCTTCGCTTGTGTTTCAGCTTAAGGAAAAGGTGCCTCAGCGCACTGTATAGCGCACTGTCGCAGCCCTTGTGCATGTTAAGCCAGTCACTCATTACGGCCAACGGTTTATTGGCCAACACGATTTTATGGAGAATGCGACACCACAACATGAGCACAGTAGATCTTTTTAATAACGATCACATAGAGTGGAGCTGGATTCGTACAAAATTAGTTGTCGCATAACACAGTTAGTGCTTTGGCTTTATTCTAAATCTAATCTAATTCATTCATTCCAAAGACGAACCAAACCAGTCACTTGTCGGAAAAATCAATTTTTAGTTATTAATACAGGGTTTAACAGTAAAATGAGAGCTATAAAATGGTAAAAAAACTATTTAAATTCAACACTTTATTATGAAGTTACACGAGTTTAAACATACAGCTGTTTAAAGAACAATATTTGAGAAATCAGCCTTTAAAGTTTACGATTTCAGGCATTTCTTAGGCAGAAACCATCACCAAATCGTTAAAAATTGTTGTTTTTACATTGAAAATGAGAAAAATAACAGCATAGCATGATGTATAGATATATAAAAGTTAGTTTAGTGCAATAAAATAGATTTCCAAAATTTTGAAATTTCAGCATGTTTTGGCCATTATCTTCAAAACAGGATTTGCGACGAGTGACCGGTTTGGCTTGTCTTTGCCACAAATATATACATGCAGTACTACAGTAAAAAAACATTCAAATTTTCTTGTGTTTTCCCCTTAAACATTTGTACTATAATTCCAAAATTAAATCTCTTTGTTTCTCATCTATTTCTTTTCCTGGTGAATGGTTAGGTTATACTTAGGGCTTAGGTAACTTTTGAAATGGTAACTGCTTTCAGTCAATATCTGGTGTGCTTTTCGAAACTTTTTTCCCACTTTTAGAAATTGTGTTGTATTTACTGTTTGTTTGTCGTTTTAATGCAGGCTGTTCAGTACAGCTGATCAACGACTCAAAGAAAGTAGCATTAAGGTTGAAGAGCTGAGCTTGACTGAGAGAAAACAACTTGGATTCTTAAATTGCAATATTCCTGCCTCTGAGAGTGAAGCAGTTGGAGATGATAACCAGAAAACAATATGTATGCAAGAATCGGCAACCAGTAGGTTCATGTACATTATGTATTAAAGCGTTAAGAGGTCATGGAGTTTCTATTCCAAGCTTCTCAGAACCTTACAGAAAATAAATAGAAAATTATATATTGTTGATTTTTATTTGTTTATTTACTCTCTTTTTAAAATTTAACCTGTGTTTAATATACATTCTTGAAACTGGGGGGTAACCTCCAGCCTATATGAGCCTTTTGGCGCCACAAGTATTTGCTTTAATTTACATTCTAAGGATATGAAGTGTTAAAACTAAAACAAAGGGCGGATGAGCTCCTCGGAGTCAACGGCCAACCATTAATTAGTTTAAGGAATAGGAGTAGTTTAGTCTCATTGTTATTGTTATTATGATTATTTTTATTTTATTTTATTGTTACTATTTTATTGTTATTTGCTATATTATTTCTCTGTAAAGCGCATAGGGGCAATGTGCAATATGCGCTATATAAATACAACATTATTATTATTATTATTAAATGTAGTACTTTTGCCTCCTTTGTTCTTGGCACCTGTATCAGGTTTTTGTTTTGTTACAAGTAAAATAAAGAATGATTGATTGCTAATTTTATGATTTCATATTAATAATAATGAAGTAATTAAAGTTTACTACCTTATGATGATGTAGTCAACTAACTTTTTATTGAGTCCATACACAAATTCATACTCTGTTAAGCTATTTTGGTTTAGTTAAAACTCAACGATGTGAGTACTTAACTAACTACAAATGCATTTCTTTAATTTAAAAAAAAAATTTCTTTTCTTATATTGAAATCTAAATTTTGAGAATTTTTTAATAGTCATTTCAGGGCACCATGATCTGGCAGTTTCCTCAATCCACAATGTTTTACAGATCTCTTCTCCCAATCTTTCTAAAGTTCGTGCAAAAGTGATTAGTTTCTGGCCCAAAACAATTGAAGACTTTGTAATTCTTTCCTGCCCGGAATGTGGCTTAAGGTATGTAAATCGTTTAATTTAAAGACAAACTTTTGTTTTTCTGTTTTCTAAAGCCCAGCACTCACTACGCCCGGCGTGATTCTATGTAGAACGCAACGTCACAACCTGCTAGCAAATGTACGTTTTAATTGGCGATCCATTCAGACTGCCACCGACAATCGTCCGATGGCATCGCGGCATTTAGCACTCGCAAAGAATTCATTGATTCGTCGTACAAAGGTCATATGACCATCGTAAAACGCAGTGCAGGGCTTAATAATACCTTATTTGATCCGTTTGAATGATGTCTTCATGATTTAAATTTTTGATGTTTTTTTCAATTTTTTATCAACTGTGTAGCTGCAGTTAAGCTATAGATGGCTGCAATCTGTAGAAGGAGCTTTTTTTTTTGTGTTTAAATCTGCTACCAAAATGATCTACTGTATCACATATTTTATAGGAAAGAGCACTATAACCAAATGCAAGTTGATTGTATTTATCTCTGTTGTTATAGAGCAAATACGCCAACAGCTTCAGAAACCAACAAAGCACGGCGAGAGGCTAGGAAAAGATTAGAAAAGGTACTACCACAAGCTCGCAGAAGGAGTTCACGGATTCAGAAGAAGCGTCCTGGCAAAGGCAAAACAAAGTTTGCTGATATGGTTGATTTTATAATTTATCATGCACCAGAGAATACCTCAGAAAAGAAAAAAAGAAGCAATAGCCAACAATGGGATGAATCAGAGGCTCATAGTATGATAACAAGGAGAAAACGAAAACTCTTAGATGAACAATATGTGGAAACATCAACATCTTTAGCAACGAGAGGATGCATAAATAAAAGTGCAAAAGGCTTTCCAGAAGTTCAAAATCCTTCTGCAGAGGAGAGTGTAGAAAAAACGAAATCTTCAGTGACGAGAGTACTTGGAAGTAAACAAGGCTGTGACCCTGCACCAAAGCAGAATGTGGAGTCATCAACAAAACCTTCTTTAAGATGTGGACTAAGAAACAAAAATGTTGAAGTGCGGAATCCTCCAACAAAAATCACCAAATCATCAGTAAAGAGCGGATGTCAAAAGAAAAATACAAAAGACTCTTCAAAAGGTCAGGATCCTCCCAAAGGAAAAGCAGCAGCAGCAAGGAAATCCAATATATCGGAGGGAATTCCTACAACATCGCAACTAGAAACTTCTTGTGGAGGAACGTCAAGAGACACAGCTGTACTCTCCACAAGGAAATCCAACATATCAAAGGGAATTCCTACAACCTCGCAACTGCAAGCTGTACTCTCCAAGATTGGCGTAATCGAAGACACTAATGGTGAAGAAATTAACGTGAGAGTCACTCAATCAGACGATGGCAATGCTGGATTCGCAATCATTCCCCTCACATCAAGTAAGTTGTGGGCTTTCAAGATTTACATGCGAGTTAGGCAGGTTCAAAATGACTTAAATAGTAGAGAACAATGTTTCTGTTAGTATCCATTACCTGTCGGTTAACGTTACCCTGAGGCTGCTGCAGGTATCCAAGCACCCAGTTAAATATAGGACAAGGAAGAAAAGTTTTTACTCTCCGATTGTGAGAGGATACAAATGTTATGTGCAAATCTTTTTCTAAGGGACAAAATGATGATATATTTGTGTTGATCTATGTAAGCAATTTCAAAATCCAGACTATCATATTTTCTTTGAAAAAAAAAACTGTTGTATGCCCATATATAGTCTTGATGTGCCTATATATGGTCATTATGTGATGTCATCATGAGCATATTTGGGCCTGCTACATAAGAATCAAAATCAGAAGGAAGAAGGAATTCAATTTGATTATGATTATCATTGTTTATCCTCAGAACTTGCAATTAATGATGCCTTTAAACTGGTACGGTCTGGGTTCAGGGTTAAACCCTCCAGCAAGGTATATGTATCTAAAAACCTAAACAGACCAATATATTATGAATGTCCAAGATGCCACGGGAGTGATAATACTCAGACAGGTATGTACTTATTAATTGATTGATTAGTCTATAGTTTTTATTAATAAATCTATTAGTCCTCATTTAACTTGAAAATTGGAAACCTTGAGTTTGGGAACTACAGCGGATGCAGTGCAGTGCCACCCGGCTTTCGATCATGTAATGGATAGATAGTCTTTAACCTGCCTCAGCTCTTGTGGAGGTTATTCAGAGAGCCAAGTGACAGTGAACTGACTGATTAATTTATTGGTTGATTGATTGATTGACTGGTTGGCTCATTGGCTGGCTGATTTAATGATTGATTGATTGATTGACTGGTTGGCTCATTGGCTGGCTGATTTAATGATTGATTGATTGATTGATTGGCTGGTTGGCTCATTGGCTGGCTGATTTAATGATTGATTGATTGGCTGGTTGGCTCATTGGCTGGCTGATTTAATGATTGATTGATTGATTGACTGGTTGGCTCATTGGCTGGCTGATTTAATGATTGATTGATTGATTGACTGGTTGGCTCATTGGCTGGCTGATTTAATGCACAGTATTTTTTTTTCATTAAGCTCGGGCTATATCTTGTATATTTATAGTTTAATATTATATCAGTTCTGTTGCTGTTGCATTTTGAGCAAATAAAATAAATAATTTTGGATAATAGTAAAAATGGATACAGTATTTAGTAATGTTACAAATGTCAGTACATTGCAATGATCCTTTGTTTATACTTTATTATTCATATTTTATATTATATATTCTTGTTATGTAATTTTTTTTTTTGGTTAAAAAGGCCCCACTCGAAAATGGTTTATTTAAGTTCGTTTTTGGGGTACCCCTGTCTCATGTTTTGCTAGGCGTCCTACATGTCATGTTTATGTCAGCCTGCAAGTCTCATCATTTGCCCTGCATAGCTACAACAACTAATGGAAGAATACTGTTTTTCAAACCATCCAATTTTCAATACACAAAAGCAAAACAGCTCTGGCAAATTTTAAATCAAAACTGTGCAGAAATTTATTGGTTTTCTAATCGGTAAACAAACTGAGTGGAAAAGACTTGTTACAGCTGTTTTCTGGTCAATTTTTAGGGAGACCTTTACTAATTCACACTTATGTGAGGGTGGCATTGACTGTACAATATTTACTTGCTTTTTTATGTGGGTGGGGGTGGGTATGGGAGGGGATGTTTTCTTTTGGTCCGACTGCCCGATGAGCTTTGGCCGATGGTGGGGCTTTACCAAACCCCCCCTGGCGTAGCCACTACTCACAAGTCACATCGCCTCAGTCACGCAACCCACAGTTGCTGGTCAACATAATATTAACTTAAGGGATAGCTGCATAATCTCAAGTCCAGAACTCAACCATGGCGGAGGTTATCAGTAATGCATTGTTTATCTGTATTTGTTGTTTATGTCTCCTAAAATTCATATAGGTAACCTTCTTCAACTTGGCAGCAGCAGGCAATTTGCATCTAATGGGAAAGTGCTTGAAACAATTAGAGAAAAGATTGAAGCACATATGTCCGCATAATATAAGTGAAGTTAGTGCCGACATTCTTGCTAATGCAATCCAAGAGGAAACACGACCATGGTTGGATTGTTGTATCAGAGGCTATTACGTGAGAAAGGGAAACGAAACAGAGATAAGGTATCAACTATGCGACACAACCCTTGTGTTAGAAGAAACTCAGTGGTGATGAAATGAAAGTACCCAGTGGGAAGAAGGAGGGTATACCCTCTTAAACTTTTTTTTTTCTAACTTTGTTTTATAACATATTTTGTTTACTGAGTTTGAAGACTTTTTAAAAATGTTTGTGGAAACAAAATGATCAATATATTTATTAGATTTACGAACAGACCTCCTTCCTACCTCATCCCAGTGGTGGCGCTTGTGACCCAGGCTCTATTCGGACCCCTCCTTCGGACGTGTGGACTTCTTGTCAGCAAATTTCTGGCACCAAGGCTGCCTCATCCTCTGCAAATGTAAATAATGATGTACAGTATTTACATTTGCATTGTTTATTGTTGATAACTTCCATAGAATATATAAGACTAATAACTATGCTCTTCAGCAGATGATGTATTCTATTTCCAGTGGTGGATTCAATCTCGAAATAGAAAGAGAGAGACGGTAACAGACTACCTCACTCATCCTCACCATATTTTTTGAGTTATAGGTACAATATCTTATAGCTATGGTACCTCTTGTTGGCTGGAAATGGCCCTCTCAGACATGTATTTCAGTGATATTTTCTTTAACTATCATTTTCTTTAATGAAAAAAAAATTAGGGGAGCCCAATACTGCCCCTTAAATCCCCAGCCCCTAGTAATGGACATGAATTGAATCAATGTAATAGGATGATTGGTCCAAAATATTGTGAACTTTACAAGAAACGTATGTAAAGAAATACATAATAGTCACAAGTATAGTATTTTCTTGTTTACAAATTTTAATAAGATTTATTATCAAAATAGCTAGAGTAACAGAAATCCCTTTTCAAAATAACTGACATTACATTTCACTAGCCATTCATTATATTGCCATCACTGTTAATCATTACAGTATAATTATTGGCTAAAAATCACACATTTAAATTACCAAAAATGTATGGTTTTTTGTTCATATGTTGATAAATTGGTTTGTAATTTAACAACCATGTATATTTGTTTAAAATATTTTTACTTTCTTGTTTGCATAGGTGTTTATATATATCCAGATGAAGTAATAAATTGTTATTATATTCATTGTTATAACTGCTGTTGAATTTAATTTATTTAGCATCAATAAAAAGAAAAACAATTACAAACATCAAACATTAAAAGCATCAAGCTTCAGAATTACATTGAGAAGGCCCGAAGGCTGAACTCAAAAGTTGCATTAAAAAAATAATCATCTGTTATGGAAGCCTTCTTAACTTCAACATAGTAATTCATAATGGAAGTAATGTAAAGGTAATATTATAGATTTTACTTTAAACTGACATCTGAGTCTTTGAGACTCAGTACTTCTTCTACCATTCAAAATTTAAACTCTTATTCATTTCAAATCTGGTTAACAATAATCAGATATTACATTTAATAAGTAAATAATTCTTACTTGGAACATTTATGATGCAATTCCAAATCTTTTTGTATATCAGTAATGTAGTTTTTACAGGTATAGAGAAGTAATCTTTTCAAAATCGTAATCCTATAACTTTTGCAGTAAGCCATTCTGAAGCTTTACTTATATGCATACATGTATATTGTTCAAAGCTTAAATAATGTAGGTTTTTATACAGTCTGTACATAATATTACCCATGTTTAATCTGTACAAAGGCTGTAGTGTATTACCCTACATATACTGGATTCAACTACTGTAACTACTACAAGATAGTTCGAAGATGATTTTTATTTGTGCTTCAAAATTTTAAATTCGTCCATGAGCACTCAACATTTTATACAGTAATTTTAACGTCTGTGTGGGGAAACTACAACCAAAAATAAATAAGTATTACATGTAATCTTGAAATTACTGTGAACATTTGGACAAACATTAAATAGTTGTGTTGCTCAGGAGATGTTTATAAGGATTTCAGTCGACTCTCCCTCAAGCAAACTTTCCCCCTATAATATCGCCCCCCCTCCCCTACAAACTTTCCCACTAACAAACTCTCCCTTTGACAAACTTTGCCCCTAACATGAAAACAAACATGTCTTAAATTTATTCCATCATAGGTATAAATTTATATTCATTATAATATATCAAAAGACACAATATACATTTAAAAAAAAAACTCTATTTATAATTATCAATTTTCCACTAACCAAATTCATTGGTTAGTGGGAAAATTAGATAAGAGGGTGGGGGATTGCGACTGTGTATAGTCAGAGGGCAAGTTTTTTAGGGGTGGGGGTGAGTTTGCTGGGGAACAAGGTGACTGGTTCCTGTTTATAAATCAAGGTTTACTGGTTAACTTTGGGCCTTATTTAGGGTGCACTGGCAACCCCACTCTCACCCTATGCATTTGGAAATGCATGCTTCAAGCACTGTCCACACTATTAAGTTTGACTGAAAACTGTTGTATGCCCATATATAGTCAAGATCTGCCTATATATGGTCATGATGTGCCCATATATAGTCAAGATGTGCCTATATATGGTCATGATGTGCCCATATATAGTCAAGATCTGCCTATATATTGTCATGATGTGCCCATATATAGTAATGATGTGCCCATATATGGTCATGATGTGCCCATATATAGTCAAGATCTGCCTATATATGGTCAAGATGTGCTCATATATAGTCAAGATCTGCCTATCTATGGTCATGATGTGCCCATATATAGTCAAGATCTGGCAATATATGGTCATGATGTGCCCATATATAGTCAAGATCTGCTTATATATATTCATGATGTGCCCATATATAGTCAAGATCTGCCTATGTATTGTCATGATGTGCCCATATATAGTAATGATGTGCCCAAATATGGTCATGATGTGCCCATATATAGTCAAGATCTGCCTATATATGGTCAAGATGTGCCCATATATAGTCAAGATCTGCCTATCTATGGTCATGATGTGCCCATATATAGTCAAAATCTGCCTATATATGGTCATGATGTGCCCATATATAGTCAAGATCTGCCTATATATGGTCATGATGTGCCCATATATAGTCAAGATCTGCCTATATATGGTCAAGATCTGCCTATATATGGTCATGATGTGCCCATATATAGTCAAAATCTGCCTATATATGGTCATAATAGGATGTCATCATGACCATATTTAGGCTTGTCACTTCTTTTTGTCAAATAAGAGTGGACTTGCTACATGTATTTAGGCTCATTTTTGGAAAAGGTTTTTGCCAACACAATTTGTTTTTTGGCCAAATTACCAATATAATAATACTTACTAATTATCAATATAACAAAACTTACATAAGCAAAATGTAGTATGTGCAGTGTAAGAAGTGAATTTAATCATAAATTAGTACAAATTACATTGGTATCATATTATAACTTATTGACTGTATAATAAAAAAAGACTACTTTTCATGTAATTACTGCAGGCTATATAAGAAGGCCAAGCTTTGACTAAAAATATATAAAAATTTAAATAGTTCTAGGCCTACTGTAAGGTCATTCCGTGTTAGATCACCCAATGGTAAACACCCCACCGAATTGGATTTTCATGAAAATTGATTATTGGCCAGAAAAGCTTAAATTTCAAATATGAAAATCCAATTGTCAGATCAAAAGTTATGAGCTGTAAAAAATTTTTAAAACAATTTTTGAGCAGCCATAACTTTTGATCCGTTAGTCCGATTTTGAAAACAAAATTGAAATTTCGCTTTTTCTTACACAAATGAACCCACAAATCAAAATTTGGTAAAAATCTGAGATAGTGAAGTGTAAATCTCTCATTTTTTTTTTTTTTTTTTTTTTTTTTTTTTGGTTATCTAACATGGAATGACCTTGTATTCTTCTATTTTACATTATTTCATCACTGTTATTATATAATGTGTGATTAATTCTAGTAAAACTTATGAAGGTTTTAATTAAAACTTGAAATGCTTTATCAACTTTAAATATATACTGTATAGTTTTTTCTAAACGAAAATTTCTGTTTCATCACCACTTGTGGTTAAGTGGATAGGAGTGACTGGACCATTGTTGTCATTGGAACTTTTACCTTGCATCTTCCTAAATATTTCTTTTGGGTGTTCGCCCGTCGATTTTGATTTTTGTTCTTCTAACTTCCTTCGAAAACTCAATGATCTTTCGTGTGCCTCTGTAGTTGCTTCTCTGAGTTCCTATTTTGAGGAAAGTTAGTCAGTTAGGGTTCGATACTTTGCGGAGGGTCCGACAGAAATATGAGCATTGAATTAGCATTCAATAAATTATTTTATAACACACCTAAAGAAATCCTTGTCATTTGATTGGGGAATTTTGTATTACGTGACATTCGTTATTTACACATTTCGTCACTCATGAAAATTTAGTTCCATCCGTGCATTTTTTGTTCATTTTGTCCCATTTCCCGCCTTCACCTAATACAATAATTTTATTGGTTGAAAAAAAATGGACTGTTTTATTCTGAAGAAAGGCAGACCTTTTTTCATAAAATCAAATCAATTATTGTCGCAAAATTGGGACTGAACAGTTTAAATATTAACTGTTTTTATTAATAAATTGTAAGTTGTTTGTGTTGAAATTTCTACTTATTGCAAGAATGGTAGGCCTAACTTAATTCTTTAATAAAATATAAAATGACAAGGATCTATTTACGTGTATTATAAAACAAATAATGAGTATATTTCTTCGCTCAATGGAAAGAATATTTTCATGAATTGAAATTGTTCCATTCAACTCGGCTCCGCCTCGTTAAATGGAACAGTCAATCTTTCAACTCATGATATTATTCTTCTCATTGCACTCATAAACATTCATTGTTTGTATAACAGTTATTATTTATTACTAGTATTCTTGTGTAAGTGCAATATTATTGCATTCTGAATTATTTTATCAAAGACCAAAAAATGCAATTCCAAGCCAAGCATTGGTAAAATAGAAGGTTTTCTCCAGACAAAATAACCAAAATGGTAATTGAAATCAATGAGTATTACCATGTGCTCACTCTTTGTGGCCAAGGCATTGTACGAATATGTGTGTAGTGAGCCACCATCAGGGTCAGTATGGGCAGTTCTCCCCACCCCACACCACCTCCCCACTTCCATCAGACAAATATACACCCCTGTTTGTCACCTCTAAATGTCGTTAGACTCAAAAATTAATTTGCCAATCAAATCCAACCAAATTTAATGTTAATTTTAGTTCTTAATATTGTGGTCTAAAAGTAGACCTATACATTTCTTGATCAAAAAACTCTTCCTTTTACTTCCACCAGGACACTAACAAGGAGATATAAGAGTCCTTTTCCAGTTGGACAAAAATAAAATCACCCCTCTTCCAAAAAAAAAACGAAAAAAAAACAAAACGTAATTCTGGCTATAGGCATCAATGTGAGAAAGAAAAAAAAAGAACATTTTTTTTTTCAAAAGCCTGAATGGAAAACATGTTTTTTTTCTTTTTAGCCATGTATATGAATTGTACGAGGAAATACCATGGAATATATACACCATGGTAAATGGAAAGAATGAAAATATAGGCTTTGGCAGTGAATTTTTTAAAAGAAACTGCAGTACCAAAAGCGAAATATAACAAAATAAAAATACATTAATTCGTGAAAAACATGCATAGTAAGAAACATTAGTAGTAGGTTTACAAAACGGTATGAAGTAAACATAATAGAATGTAACATAGAACATGTCTTCAGCAGTGGTTATGCCTATATAATGGACAGTGAGGCGTCTATATGATTTAGCTATTAATGCAACAAAATTTAGTTTTGCTCCTTATATGACATTGAATACGAGTGTACATTGAGTTATAATTAGATTGTGTTAGTTCTATGAATACCAGGTTAAGTACTATAATGTTATTTCAAAAATTGTTATGAAATTTATGATGTAGATCGACTTCATGAACTCATTCATTTATTACTCCAAGAAAAAATTCCCCAAAATCCAGTTTTCTCTCTAGTTTCGCTGCTCACACACTTCGATTCTGGTATGAATGTAGGTGGGCAGTCTTTGTTTTTTGAGTTTTCTTCATTTGTCTGCTCGTGTGCTGCATCGGTACATTCTGAAGCCGTAGACGTTCTACTGGCTCCAGTAGTAATAATATCTTTGATTGATGATTTATTTATGGGCTGTTCAGTCCGTTCTCTACGTGCGGAATAGCATCGTGCGCGGCGTTTCTGCTCGGTTTTTTTAATCCGAAAACTTTCTTTTCTATAATGTTCTTGGTGCATTGTTTTTATTATGGCCTGAAATTTGAGATTTTGTCGATAAGATTCAATAATCATCATATTGCTACAAAAAACAACATTGGATGTTATTTCAATACAAATACATTCATTACATTATATATATTATATATATATATATATATATATATATATATATATGTGTGTGTGTGTGTGTGTGTATATAACGAAATAAAAAAAATCAATAACAAATTAAAAAAATACGGAAACAAAGACATGACTTGCGTACACAGGCTACGCGTAAAAAAAATTTATACAAAACAAACTTTAATTTCTAGTAGGGCACACATACATTAAAAGTCTTTGGCAATAATACAGTAATACTTGGTAATGCAATATTGAATTTAGCAAAAGGTGTGTTTAGAATAGAAAAGCATGGATGCATTATGAATATCTTGTTGCAATTATGAACGATAACATGAATAAGAAACAAAGGAATAATGAATTTACACTAACAAAAAGAATAAAATTACATAAAGTTTAGGTGGCAGTATGTGGGTATTAAATTTCAATTCAATTTCGAAACTTTAAAAGTCAAGTACATTAATGATAAATGACTTACTTGGAGCCAAGCGTATTTTTCATCCTCAGACGCACATTGCATTTTTAAGATTTCAGAGTCGACGCCTTCTTTAGTAGTTGACCTTACTGTAAATGTGGTACCGGTGGTGTCAACTTCATAATCATTTGCCTTGGAAAAAATGGATATCTTACATTAGGAAATTTTGGAACAAACTCAAGATGCAGCTCATTATGTCTCAGTCAAAATGATAAAAACAACCTCACTGAGGAGCCCTTTCAGAGAGGTTTAAAAATAATGAAGAAATATTTTTTTTTTATTTTTAAAAATGAGTTTTTCCGTAAATCAAGCTTATAAACTACTGTACCTTGATTCGCTCGACATTAAGCTTAAATTTCACTTTTAGATTTTCGTTGCCAGATAGCATTTTCTTGGTCGGAGTACACACCATCAACATGTCGTTAAACTTTAAAGAGAGTATAAGTAAAAATAATGAACATTTGTTTATAGAATTTCAAATTCGTAATTATGTTTTATACTAGGGCTCTATTTTCCAATGTGGACTAATCTAAACACTAAACGTTTCTATATACCTGTGATCTTCCCTTATATTGCATCAAATATCTTTTTGTCCATCCTTACCAAGAAGAGACGTTTCTGTTCTGGTCCATTTTTGCCTTCCATAGATATGCTTCCTTCTTTTATGATTTCTCTCGTTGGCGTCACAATCTTCTCTCCATCAATCATCTTTCCGATGGTTATTAGTCGTAGTCTCATTTCCTTAATAATCAATATGTAAATGCTATAAATAACTTTGGTATTTCTGCGTTAGTGAATAGACTGCATGTAAAAAGTTTAAAAACCAACTAGAATTTTATATTACGTATGTTATGAAAGCAATAAATAGGATGGGCCACAAATTAATCCATATGCTCCTACACTTAACAATTGATAGTAACTTTGGTGTGGTGAAACACCTCCCACTAACTGAGATAACACATTTTTTTTAGAAAAAGTTATTGTCTCCACCTATCGGGTATTGAACCCAAGACATTTCGATCACCGTTCGGATACATACCAACTAAGATATGATTAGGCCACGTGGAAGTGGTATACGGTATATCATTGAATTTTCCCATTATAATAATACTGCGTGATACTCAATCAATGATAATAATTCACATGATAGTAACTTTAATGTTGAAAAACATCTCCATAGTCATAAAAGATTATTTTTGTTAGAAAATCGTATTGTCCCTACTATCGTAATGTGAACTCAAGAACTTTTGAATACTGTTCAGATGCTCTCCTAGCTGAGCTGTGAGGTTTAATGTTGAAAAACATCTCCATAGTCATAAAAGATTTAATTTTTTTTTAGAAAATCGTATTGCCTCTATCGTAATGTGAACTCAAGAACTTTTGAATACCATTCAGATGCTCTACTAGCTAAGCTGTGAGGCCATTAGCTTTACAGTTATAAAAGTGCTTGATGAGGAAAAAAAACACTTTTGGCCTTTCTGTAGTGTTAATCAACTTAACAACTAGCCAAGTCAACACGGGGCGAGGAATATGCGTGTCCTACGCACGTACGTTTTACCTTTACATACATTTAAGCTATTATTTTTAGGGACCTTAAAACAATATCAATGGGACGGAGCTTAGCTTAAAGGTCCATTACATACCCTTGATTTGATGAAGTCGTTAGCATGCTGTGCTGCCTCTTTTATGATTCCTAAAGCCTCTGCAACAAAAGCACATTAATACATCATAATACATCATCAACAATGAGTTGGCTAAATAACTAAAAATGTCTCATTTTGAGTACTGTATTAGTGTTTAATTGATGTGTTTATTTCATATTTACAGTAAAACTTGATTGTTTTGGCTGGAATTCAACCCAGGTCAGGGGCAGATCCATAGATGTCTGAAAGTGGGGGGGAGCGAAAGGGGGGGGGGGCGAAAGTGTGGCCAATCGAGACAACACTACCCTAGGGGTTCCGTGGGAATGCCCCCGCGAATTGTTTGTTTTCTAGACGCCAGAAAATAACCTCTGATGCGTTTTGTACGATCAATTTTTTTCCCCTTTTTTCTTTTTTTTATTAACTTTCCAAAAAGGGGATGGGGCCGCGGCCGGCCCGGTGCCCTTCTTTAAATTCGCCACTGCAGGTCCTGGGATGGCTAAAGGAAATAATATACCGAACTTAGCAGTCGGAAGTGTTGCAAGTTAATATGGTGGGTACGTACGTTCGTTGCATTTGTCAATGATAAAGAGCCATGAAATAGTCTTTGATATTTCATCGTCTGTAAATGACGACTCAAATAATCAATGCAATAGTTTTAACTTACTGTTTGTATCCTCTTTATCTTCTGAATTGTCTGGTAATTTCTTAAGATATCCTGAAAGAGTTACAAAATAAATAAATTGAATTAGGCCTACTAGTGTAACAGTAAACTTACATTTGATAGGGAAGGCAATATAATTCAGTTTTGAGATAGGGTGAGCATAAAACATAACATCACCCAACCAACATAATTGAGGCACTTATCTATTTATTTTATTTAAAGCCCTGTCCAGACTATCAAATTTTATTTGAAAAACAGTCGTATGCATGTATTGCTCATATATAGTCATGATGTGACGTCACCATTACCATATTTAGGCATGTCTCACATGTTTTTGTAAAAAAATAATCTGATTGTCGGGACAGGGCTTAACACTTGCTTTCTAATAGGAGTTGATATCGTGGTAGTCTCTGCACAGGTTCCAGCATGTGCTCCTTCAGTCCAATTCGACCACAGATCTTCTTTTTCTGTTTGGAGTAAATCAGTTTTAAATTATCAGTATAGCCTAATAATTTTTATCATCATCATTTGTATAGAAAGCATGCATTCATATTGAAAAAAAACCCAATATTATTAGTATATTACTGTCATTGTCATCGTATCTTCATCGTCATCATTATTATTATTATTATTATTATTATTATTATTATTATTTAGGCCTATTATACCTGAATATTTTTCAAAAGATTGTTGAATTTGGATGACTTAGATATCCATTTATCAAGGGCCTCAATAGCATCTTCCATTTCACACACGTAAATTGAATACAGCTTAAACATCGGAGCATATTTTCTCATGATATCTCCTATTTTGTTGTGCTTCTCCCTGAATAAGAGTCAAAACAGAGAGCAGATAAAACGTTGGGTATCTTGACCTTATTTCCAACATACTAACCTTTTTTTTAATATGGAAATAAATAAAATTGGTGAGAATTGGACGTGTTTTCTTATCAGTTTGGTTTATATTATAATAATTATAAACATTGACTGCCACGGACCTTTAGAGTAGCACTGTGGTATCTAATTTTCTAACGATGTGGTTACACTTAAAATATACGGATAAAAGCCTTTTGTCATTATATGAACTTAGCACTTTTTTTCTTACCATTCAGTTATCCTTTTCTTTAGCAGAGGTAGAAGGTGATCTTTATGCAGAGAATGGATCTGGGGCGTGTTAGAAAAAATCGTCTCCAAAACGTCGGGGCTAAAATAGCGATGTTTCTCATTTTCCCGGGCAATCGTTTCAAAAAATACCTGTATATAAATTGAAACAGATTTTGTTTTCATATACGACCATCTTATCATATGCTAATCTTGTTACGATTTACCGCCCATGCTAGCCGCTTTGATAAATCTGGAAGAAATGTATTGTAG
>NW_022692348.1:512731-519529 GCF_011630105.1 Anneissia japonica
GGACCCCCCGAAATTTTAAAGTCCCTTTTTTTAGTAGGGGCAGTGCCATTTCCGGCCATCTAGAGGTGCCATAATCATAAATGTTCTTACCTCAGCCCCCACCATGGTGGGGCTGAGGTGATATTATCACCACTCTGTGAAAGTCTTTCCCGGGCCCCATCAGTTTCCAATTTCTGTATTCAGAAAAATACCAGAAAAAAAGGTAAACTATATCGTCCACTAAAGTTGTGTTCATTTGAGAATGAATTTTTAAAAATGCACAATATTTTAAAATTTTACGTTACTGTATACAAAAGGTGACAAGACTGAATAGGGTTCGGAAAATATAAAAGAAAAATCAGCTCCATGTTCCGCACTTCGTTTGAAACAGTATACGCAAGTCCATGCCCCTTTAGACTCCCCCTTCTGCAAATGTCTGTCCTGCACCATGCTTTTAAGTCATTTATCAAGTGATACATAGGCAAATGTTCAATAAATAGCAACATTATAAAGTGACTGTGTTAACTATCAAATGTCAAGCTCTCCCCACTGGTGCCAACCCTGTATCAGTGGCGGCGCCAGCGGGGGAAAGGGGGCTGAAGCCCCCCCCCCCCATCGGCCAAAGCTCGTCGGGCAGTCGGACCAAAAGAAAACAAAAAATAGGCCTAGAGGCCTAGTTTTCCCATCCCAGCCATTTCCGGCCATCTAGAAGTCCCAATTAAAAAAAAATCCTGTTTGGGAGGAGGGGACATCCCCGTCCCATAGCCAACCCCGGCTCGGATAACCCCCTCAGATAACGCTGCGCACTATAGTTACACCCATAAATACTTAGCGCCCCCCCCCCCCAGTCGGACATCTTAGCACCCATGAATTATAACCTAGACCACCCCCCCAGTCGGACATCTTAGCACCCCCATAAATTATATCCTAGAGCCCCAAATTGTTATCTCTTGTTATACAAATTTATTCATCCCAAATTGTTCTCGATTACTTTATACACCCTAACCGTTTCATCACCACACATTTTTTACTGAATTAAGAATTTCACACGCGAACTAGCTGCAAATTTAATATATACCGTAGCATTCTACTCACCTTGTTAAGTAGATACAACCTACTGACGTATGATTGTTCTGTCATGACCAGCTCATAGACGATTCTGTAACAACTGTCATCACCTATTTCAGGGGCCAATTTCTCCAGGCTGGCACTCTGTTTAGAAAAAGTACACAGTGTTTATCAAGGATACTCGATTCATCCAGCGAAGTTAATCATTTGGAACTAACAAAGCACAAATCGATGCTCTGTAATAACTAAGTGGATATTTTTTCCATAAATCTAAAATACAGAATCAAAATTACTCATTTCTGACCAGCTGGAGGGCCATAGCCACAAAGTTTGTACTTGGTCCCAAGCATGGTATTCTCGACCTTCCGTCTGTGAAAAGACCACCGCTCCCAGTAGCCTACTATTTTGAATTCCTGGATCTACCACTGTAAAATCCCCTGGACTAGAAGGAAACGTTTATTGCGTACATTTATCATATATAGGCCCACCCCAATTGGTAAACACCGGACGATGAAGTAACCTCTTCATTGAGGGAATGAAATAAATTATAACTTCTAACCTTTGATGGTGGAAGTTCCTCTTCGAATTCGTCTGCTGGCGGTGTGCCGAGTCGTAAAAGGTTCCGTGGCAACGAGAACCTATGAGCGTCATCAATTTTTCTTAACTGGTTTGCTCTTTTCCGTCGTATAGTCGGCAGACTCATCCTTGGAGAAAGTGTGTCAAGATTGAAATTTGAATCTCTTCTGAAAGTTATATTCAAGTCATCTTCAGACACACCAGGTGTTACAGGAGTAATAATAATAGTGTGCTTCTCTGGTGTTACAGAATTTGAGACATGGCTTGGTGAAAAGACCCGATCAATATCTAATGATTTTGGCCGAGCAATACCTGGGGATCTATCGTGGACCTGTATCTCTAACTTTGGTAGGCCCTTGTTGTGTTGATTATAGAGTTCCAAGGGTTCAGGTCTATTAGTTCTAGAAATATCCGTCTTTAGATCGCTTTGCGGTTTAAAGATATAGTTTGCATCCAATGACTTAGGTCGGACAGGAGACTTTTCTTGCCTCCTAAACGGCTCTTCTTCACATTCATATCTGTGAATGTCTGCTTTCTCAGCAAGGCGTTCTGGCGATGAGTCTGGAGATATCTGATTATTTGACTCTCCGCTAGATTCAACTTTCTCCCATGGATCAGAGTTAGAAGATTGATCAGTACTAGAGGACTCACTGGAATACCGCTGATTGTTCGGTAATGAAGAAGACTGGGCATTTGGAGAGTCATTTATAATAGGCCATTCCTCTTCTAAATTAATATTTGAGATACAAGGTGATATATCTGCATAAACGGACTCTATTAGTTCTGGATCTCGAAGATCTGTAGAAGAAGAATTAATAGATTTAATATTATATTCTGGCGGTGCACATTGAAATAAAGGGTTTTTTGAAGCAAAAATGGTTTCAATGACTTCTTCTTGTTCGGATGTGGATGGTGACAACGTGATGTTTGAGGCCGGTGGTTCATTCTTAGCTTTTTCTGGTTCCGAAGGATGCAGTAACGACTGTAGTGACGATGAGCATATAGGCGATGGACAGTTTGGTAAGAAAGAACATTCGTTTCTTTGGCTATCGAGTGTTTCAGTGTTCGACCATGTGTTTAAGCTGTCAGGCAATTCATCAGTAGGCCTATATTGCATCGAAACCGATAAATTCGCCGACATATGTACTAACTGATGCTCTCGCTCAATTGATGGTTGCAGTAAATCTGGCATACTTCGAGTTTCATTATTTCTTTTGCCAGCTTTTAAGGAGGTTGGCCATAGACAAAAAGGTATATCAACATCTCCCGTTAAGTTTATTGGGGACTCATTTGGAGTGCTAGAGAATTCAGCAACATATGCTGATGGAAAAGATTGTGATAAACCCCCTTGAGTTTCGCTAGACAAATTAAGACTTTTCTTTAAGTTGACAGTTTGCACCAAAATATTTGATTTACAATACATTTTTGGATTCTGAGATTCTGAAGTTGAGGATACGACCCCTCCCAAATGTACTTTATCATTAGGTTCGGTGTATACTTTCCGCCATGCCTGATCATCGATTTTTATTTTCAAAGCAAATAGCGATTCTTCCGACCGATGTCTATTTCCTAAATGTAAACTACCACAAAATGGCAAACCTTCGGGAAGCGATACACTTCGTTTAAATACTGGTATCCCAGAGTTTAGCATATTGTTATTGTCACAATTCATTTGGAAATTTTTCCTTGATTGTGGCTCTAAATCTCTCAAGTTAGCAGCATGATTGTATTCGTTCAAATCTGGTTTTTCATAAGTAGACCTCGTGTCTATTTCTGATTTATAGCTATCAACTGGTGATTTCAAATCAGTTTTGTAACTACCCTGATGTGCATTAATTATCGAGTTGATTGGCAAATTTTGAGAGGTTTCGCAAACAGTTTCACATCGATCATCCTCTTCCTGATTATGTTCACAGAATGTGGTTTTAACCCATGGATCTTTTTCATCCTGTTTTAATCCCTGCTTTGGTTCGAATTCTAACGAATCTACGTGGTATGAATCCTCGAAACTAAGTTTCCTTTTCAGGTCAATATCCAAAGGAGTGTCACCCGATTGTTGCTCTTTCTCGCCGTCAGAGTGTTCCCCCGTTCCCTCAATCGTAGTTATAAACTCTTGATTTTTGGAAATTGGTGAACTTTTATTCAATGTAAGTTCGGGGGACCATGTATTTTGTTTTGAACGTGTTAACACAGGTGTCATTAAGCGTTTGACTACGTCTCCTGAGACACGAAGTTTTCGATGGCTTAACAAATCCTCAGGTGTCTCTATTACATGGTTTCGCTCAGTTTGTGCAGGATTCGCAGGTATTGAATGTCTGATACGTAAACTACTAACTCTTTCCACTGGTTGTGAACTGCGACTATTTATATTCCGTACTCCTGAAAGAGAAAACGATAAAAGAATTATATTTATATAACATTCCGGAAATTCTTGTAAATATATCAGACATTATAGTGTGAAAAAACATTGTTTATGTCACTAGCTAGCTCTCGTAATCAATGCCGTAAGCAGTGGCGGCGCCGGCGTCTAAAGTCTGGGGGAGTGATCATTTTTTTTTTCTCCCCATTAACAAACTGATGTTTTTCTTCTTTATTGGAGGGCAAACTGTGGGGGTGGGGAGGGGCAAGAATATTATCTGGGGTAATTCCCCCTCTCCCCTAGCACCGCCACTGGCCCTAAGTAAACAACAACAGAATACACACCAATCAGTTGAAGACAATAAAGGACATAAAATAATTATAAACAACTTGCCAATGAACGACCAGCATAGGAACTAGTAAGAACAATTATTGTCCAATGGCCTACAGAGCAGCCCAAGCGGGAAAGTCGACAGACTACATGCCGGAGAGGGAGTAAAGTAAAGTAGGCCTAAGTGTAAATGTAATGGATTAGCATTGGTAAACTACCATTTGTGAACACAGGTTCAGCACAAACAAATTGCCCAATTCATTAGCAGCTGATAGTTTTGTAGATTTTGGAGAATAATTAGGTACTGTGTTAGCAAATCTAGTTAATGATAGGCAGAGTTAATCCAATGAACGTGATTCCATAGATCAATTGTTTTAAGTCAAATCACATTGAAGGCAACCCCCCCCCCCACCTCCTTAAGAAACTCATAAATATAGGCCTATGTTATGTGCATATTGTTTCGAAAGTTCTTATTGTTGAGTAGCCATGTAAATAAACGACGTCATATTTTTTCTAAGCTGTGGTTGGTGCTAATTTTAGCGTGAACATTGGCTGTCCAAGCGTTAAGTACAGGGAACCGGTGATTCAGTCGTTAAATAATGGACACATATTTTTACCAACAGCTGTTGCTTTACTGGGGGAACAAAATTCGTTGACAATAAATTCAATACGTATTCCATTTAATGTTGTACTATATTAATTTTAGGCGAAATATAATATAATTAAAGAGATATATAGATATTCATGGGAGTCAATCAGGCAATCTAACACAAGTAGAAACCTATACCTGTACAAAAATTAAAGCGATGGTTTACATTCAATATTATTAATAAAATACAGTATATAATATAATAGATATACAATATACATAATATATAATATATACATAGGCCTACTATCGATCTGCCTGGCATACGTTACTCGTGGCACGTAACAGAAACGTTTGTGAAGTAAACACGTGCCTATAAGAAGTGTAAACTTAGATGAAAGATTGGCTGTAGCCCTCTATAACAGGTAAGATATGGGTATCTATATATACAGTATGAGATAAGCCAATTTACTTGTCAAACATCGCCGCACTTTGAACCATGGACACTATAAAATGATAAGGTGTTGTAGAAAAGGCCACTTGTGGGGCTATAAGGTACTATGGAGCCTACCACATATTACGAATAAGAATACAACAGATTTTAATATTCAACACCAATTACAGCTTGGACATTAACAATGCGTGGCCTATCGTTGTGGGTTGACGAGTATTGTATCATAGTTGCCCACTATTTATCGTTGAAATGCAACCATTTCGGCTTATTACCATTACCCTTACTATAACCGTAAACTTACATAAACAGGAATAATTACTATTAATCGAACGTACTAAATACTAAATATACACTTAGCCTATATAATGTGCGAACCGTTCTAAATGTTCTATTGATTATGTTATCGATGATTATTATCATCAGAACATTTTTTTTAAAGGTACTGCGTTATACGCAATATTTACATAGTAGGAATAATAAACACAATCAGTATACATATAAAATATAAAAGAAACAACATTCAGGTGACTATATACATACACACACGAATCGAACGTACTAAATACTAAATATACATTTATGTAATGTGCGAACCGTTCTAAATGTTGTTTTACTATTGATTATGTTATCGATGATTATTATCAGATTTTTTTTTCAAGGTACTGCGTCATACGCAATATTTACATAGGACTAATAAACACAATCCGTATACATATAAAATATAAAAGAAACAACATTCAGGTGACTATATACATACACATACATATATTATTAACATCGGGCAATACAGTTATTGTTTAGTAATCTATAACTGTATTTTTTTGTACTAAAAAAAACAAATAAGTGCTTGCATGATCATCAGATTAGTCAAGATTGTTGGGTGACATTTCTTTTTTTCATCCCAACAATAAACATAAACACAAAACCCCGGCGCACCGACACTGTTCGTACGATCAGTGGTGGTCCTTGAGGCAAAGAAACTCAACAAAGCCCCTGACAGGTCTGTAAACAGAAAATGCATTCCACTGGTAATAATAATACACTTGCAAAACTGAAAGGAGTCAACGTTACAAACGGAATACGGAATAGGCCATGATTATTTTACGGTCACTGGCATAATCCCATAGCCCCTTGTGACGATATGTAATTAATATGGCGAGAGAGTAGAGCTCGATTTAAAGGTTTTGGTCAATGAGGCCTATCAACAGCAAAGAAAAACCGAAAATACATGTTCTTTCATATAGGTATCTAATGACATTGAATGAGGTAAACACCTTACATGGGCCCACCTCGTTTTACACTATCTGTAAATGTTAGAAACGTTCTTAACAAAACATCAGTTTAACATTACGAAAAACATTGATACTATTTTTATAAACAAGCTACTCTCTTACATTACAGTCAAACCTACGAACTAGGCTACCGTACTGTACAGGCCTATAG
>NW_022692348.1:520207-570710 GCF_011630105.1 Anneissia japonica
GGAGTATTCATTGTCCATTTTTACATATAACACACCGGTACTCAGTGCTCAGGCTTTAGGTACTTTTATTGTTCCAAATGTACTTCCTGGTCCCTTTTACTACCTCAACATTGATTCTAAATAAACTTGTTTAACCGTTTAAAAATTGATAACGTGGTATTGATTGTTTGCGGTGCGACCTATGGGATTCTCAAAACCACAGATGTTTACTTATGTTGTATTATGAGCAGTTCCGCAGAGACCGCAGTACACTTTTAGAAGAAAACAGGTCCTAGCTCAGATTGTGTTTAAAAAAGTATTTAGGTTATTACACTGTATTCATTTTTAGTGTTTAGAGTAGATCAGTTTCTAAATTAATTTACAAAAAAAAAAAATAAAAACAGAAAAATAAGAAAAATATATATAGGCCTTTATGCCTACTTAAGGATTAGGGTAGGGTTTTGAATAGGCTAGCTTCTTATTGGCTAATTTGATTTCATGTAATTATGTATTTTTAAAAGAATATAAATATAAATAAGTTTTAATATAGGCCATATTCAAAAAAGCCGAAGCTTGTACAGTTAAAAAATGTCTGTCTTCATGTACCGTATTTTTATTTTCCAAAATATCAAAAAGTAGAAAAATTTAGGAAATAGTACAACTAAATTTGCAATAGTATGAGAAAAAACATCATATTACATATTTAGGCCTATGCTTTTTGTCTGAATGTTTATTTATATAAAGACAATCATATTAAATCCTTAAGAAAATGATAATGTAGTTAAAAAAGTAAAATTAAATAAAAATGGTAGTAGGCCTACATCAAGTTGTTGTCTAGACGATAGACGTCATTTAAATAAATGCGGATCAGCCTAAATAAAGTACAGCCATTACGGTACTTACCAAATTCACTGGGGGGACTTTCGACTTCATGTTTCTCTTTTTCTCGTAGTCGTGTATGTTTCGGCAAACTAGAACGTCTCTGAACTGGATGCATTTCATTTGAATTTCTGAGGTTAGCCATTATCAACATCGATTTGGCTCTTCGTTCTTCTCGTTCAGTTTGTGATTAGGCATAATCGTGTACACAGTTAGCCTGAGCTCCAAATTGAACCTTGTCACTTCGATTCGTCCATAGTTAAAACAACTCCGAATGTAAAACACACCAGACTAAACAAGTTTCAAATATTTAATTGAATGAAGCGTTTCCTATCGTATAATCAAGAGAAGAAAGTACTGAAGATACAATAAAAGGGGCTGAATAACAGATCAATTCCTACTACTGTATTCCAAATCGTTTACTTTCTTGCAGACGTGTAAATATAATCGAAGTTCATGTCGTCTTTGTGAAATAAATGCAAGTTAATATTTATTTTATTTGATCCTACTTGAATTGTGTGTTTAATGTTGGAAGGGTAAACATTAGGCCTACACTGTTTGGGATAGGGCACCTTTGCAACAGGTTAGCTGCGCATGGTCACCTGTCCTTATCTGGGCGTAGATGAATGTGTCATCACCGGATATACATCAGATAATATTATGGACCTCTCAAAAACCTAGAAAATTACAACCGTAAATAAATAATTTTCCATTTATCTTCCCGCTCCAACCCTCCCCTTTTACCGCAGTAGAACACCAGATCAAGTACATTTATTAAACTATCGTAGCCTACTTATATGAATGTTGAATTGGTGGCGACAATTATATAACTTCGGTTAATGCGTGGTTTATAATAAAAAATAAATAAAAGGTATCAATTTATTGTTACCTTATTAAAAATAAGGTCTTGTGTCATTGTTCCATAGGAGGAACTGATATTATTTGAATATCCTGGATTTGGAAATTTATTACATCCGAGTGTTAAGTTTTGGTAGTCCTACATATCTTTTCTTAAAAGTGGTTCATTTTTAGTCGAGAATGTACTAAATATAAATTTTATTTATGTAGGCCTATAGAATAAAGATTAGAAAGGAATTAAACATTTCAATCAGTAATCTATCATTTTGTGCATAACGCCGAGGAGATGAAAATAATGTGGGTAAAATCTCTTTTTGTGGAATAGAAGTTATGAGATGATGATGTATTCAAAATTTCCCATCTAATTATGAGGTATGTTCCACCAACGGCAAAAATTGGAGTAAACTCTCGTCTACTCTTGTCCGGGAAGCAGACGTCACTTTTCGCGTGGAATTTTTTCCCAACAAATTCACAAAACGTGTTTTCCCACACCAGAAGATAGAGCAAACTCAATCAAATCAAAGATAAAATTGTTAGTCCCGACTTGCGTTCACTGTGTTAACATGAAATACACAAGCCAGGGATGGTACTAGGATTTGCCCAACAGGGGGTCCGACGTCCCTGACCGAGGGTGGGACATGTCCCCAACGAGAGCAAAGTGGGCGTGGTCGGACGTCCCTCAAAATCTTTCTATAGTGGTCAAGGGACGAAGCCCCCCAAAAATGACAATTTAGGAGTTTCAAAGGCTTATTTAATCGAATTTTGAGTCTATTAATTATGTAGAAAATAAATAATTTTTCCCCCGAAGAATGGTGGTTTTGTGGGGGATGCTCTCTCTGACTCTGACAGGGAACACAACCCCACCCTCGCCCACCTTTACAAGTATCCATGTCTGTATTTTTTACTTGTAAGATAACAATATCGGCTATAATACAATATATAAAGGAAAATATGTTTATTTTATTTTTAATTTATTCTGATTTTATTTCAATTACATCCAACAGCGGAATCGCCAATTACAAGATGTCTTAAACATACAATATATAAAAATATAGTAAAATACAAAACAAACAATAACAATCAATGGTAACAAATCAAAAATATTGAGAGTTCCTAGCTTAACTGAAAGAAGGCCTATACTGAATTAGCAACTTTGGATTTAAACATGGAAATACTGTTTAAAAAAAAAACCATTAAACGTGGAAATACTGTTGTATATTATGTTAGGGCACACATAGATGGGTTGTATAAGTGGAGCAGATTTGATTTAGTTCATTTAAAAACATTTTCATATTCATGTAAATTTTAAAAGAAATTAAATTTTTTTCATTAAAAAGACATAAACATTGGTAACATCCAACAAGTTTGGAAATTGTTTAATGTTCATATTTTATATCGATATATAAAAGAGGACAATCAAAGAGCCATTGATTATTAAATTGATTCAAAAACTCATGATTCATAACATAATATTTATTTATAGATTTGATTACCAATTTGATTACATGTATGGTTACAGTGCTATGCAACATTTCAGATTTTCTATATAAATTTACTAGGCCCTCATTAAGGGCATATTTCAGATGTGCAGCTTAAGCTGTATCTGTTTACTATATCAGCTCAGTAGTCTAATCGTTAAGATACTTGCCTTGATAGCAAGAAGTAACAGGTTCAAATCCCATCACAAGAATTTATTATAAGCTTCAAAGGCAACCGATTTGAAGCTTTTTCATTGAAGAGCTATTCTTGATACTGTTAATACATCATTTGTTTCTTTATTCCAGCAGTTTGTTTACACATATATTTAAATATTTGTTTACATATACATCCTTACTCCATATATTGCATAGTTAATTTATTTAAATA
Source organism: Anneissia japonica (assembly GCF_011630105.1). Lineage (NCBI taxonomy): Eukaryota > Metazoa > Echinodermata > Crinoidea > Comatulida > Comatulidae > Anneissia > Anneissia japonica. The sequence continues at coordinate 523,790 of NW_022692348.1, forward strand.
TTTTTCATTATAATATGATGGTTTAATTGTTCATTAGAACTACTTAGAACTGGATAGAACTGGTTTTATAAAGTTTTTAAAACATTTGATAACATTTTCTGGATCTTCCCAGTGTGGGTAGTGGCTGATACTTTCGTGCAAAACATCCACGCTGCATTTTGGAACCAGTTGCCTGGAAAATAAATGTTAACAAAATTAGCAGCATGTAACATATAATAAGCCAATTCAGTCTGAACTGCACATGCCCGTATCCATGGTCAATCGAGGTCAATCGACCTATGTTGTGTGTATATCTATTTATGTTGATTGACTTTGATATAGACATGCGCAGTTCAAACTACTTATTTCATATTCATAAAAACACAATTTTAACCACAAAAACCATCACATTACTATCAATTTGTATGTGGATGATATACAGATATGAAAATAACATAACTTACCTAAATCTCTTCAAGAATGTTTCTGGACCATTAATTGGGTCACTCGGTCCATAAATGAGATGCACTAAAAAAATGAAATAAGCAAACATGTAAATATTGAAGAAATTATCTGCAGTGCAGTAGGTATTTACTGGGGTTTACGAGTGTGGGTCCCCCAAAAAAAGCCCTTCCTCTGCCTCTCCCCAAGTAGTTAATAATCACCCCGTATATCTTATATTGCAGGCTAACGCTGCTTCACTGGATCATTGAGCCCTCCTTCTATACCTTCAAACCCCCATCAGCCTAGTGGTGGCGCTGGGGGGGGGGGGGGAGCGTGGGCATAATTAAAAAAAATAATAACTTGCCTATCCAAATAATGCTATTTTGATTGCCAATTCCATATATTTTAATCTAACGCACATTTAGGACCATATTAAGCCATAAAAACTCTCCCCATTAACCCTAACAGGGTTTCTTTTACCCGTCGACCGAGGCTTCGTCGTCGCATTGGTTCAGACCCCTTGTCAACAAATTTCTGGCACCACTGCTGCATCAGCTCCCCCCCCCCATTTCAATACTCCCAATTAAACATGCCACTGCTGTAGTGGAAAAATTTTAAATAAAAGCATTGAATTGCATTTAAAAAGAAAATGATACTAAGATTAAAACTATTCAGATGATGTATTGTATTTAGTTTTCTTTATTTAAAAATATATTTAATTATTTTTATTCATTTCATCCTCATCCAACAGCACGTATCTTGCCACTTTCACTATGGAAGTGATGATCTACAAACTCAGAAAAACCTTGGTGTTTATAGGATTTGAACTAGAAACCTAGGAAACCAACCATCATAACCAACAAGCTAGTAACTTACAGGGAATTCTGGTTGCCTGTAAAACATGGACCCATCTATCACGATTCGCATGTCGCTGATTTATGTACTGTAGCAAGCTTGAAAGAAAGAAAAAATAGATTTAAACATAAAAGATAAGACGTTGTTCCAAGGCAAAACAACCTAACTTAACGAAAATATAAAAGCAGTTATATTGTTTTCCCATGGGACGACTGCATTAAGAAGTGACATAAATGAATGTTGAAAGTTACTGTATTAATATATTATATTCTTAAAATATCCTTAAATAACCCTCACAAGAGAGTTTAAAGGGGCCTATTGTACCTGTTCACTGCGCGGCAGCTTCCATGGGGCTGACCCAAAATCACTAAATTCATGGTTGAATGAGGACCAATTTATTATTATTATTATTATTATTATATTTTTATCATTTAAATGTTCACATTCAGGGGTACACACTTCTACCATTATGATAGGTACACTTACCCTGCAGACACCATGTAACCGTCATTCCAGCGAATACCAGACCAGAAATCAACTATGTCCTGCTCACTTGGCTTTGTATATTCACCAAACACATCTGAAATACTATTATAACTTATTGATTAAGATTAATTACTTATCACTTTTTATTTCACAGCAATTAATCATTTGGCAACATGTTCATTAGATGTTACTGATTATTTATTGTGAATTGTTATATTACAAAACTTAGGACTAGAAAAGAAAATGTTATGTTGGTGTAACCCGAATGACAATATAAAATCGGCCTACCCTTGACATTTTATTTAAATTTCATGACATGTTTATGTTAGGAAAGTAGGCGTGGTCGAGCATCACTTAAAATGTTCCAAAAGTGGTCCAAGGGTGAAAATATGACAATTAGGGGCTTTAAAGGCTTATTTAATTGCTTTTATAGATTTCAAGGCCTTTGCTGAATATTGTGGCAGGAAAAAAAAATAAATGAAAGGAAATAAAAAATCCCTACCTACCTACCCTATTTTCTGGGGCCCATTACGCAAACATAAGATTTTTTTTAGGCCTTATTATTGTTTACTTACTGATTCCTTTTTGGTAACACATATGTTAACTTATTCAGATTTCTGAGGTTACATCATATCGCCAAAAAGTATAAGATTAATACAAAACAACGAACAACAATATAATTATAATTGGGCCCTAAAACTTATTTGATATCATTTTAATTAAGAATTTGAGTTGAGGTATCTACAGTGTTTGTCCTGCACGTTTGTGATTTTAAACTATTTGTATTGATTAAATATTTATTAGGTATTAATTATTTATTCCTTATTGATTTTTGCAAAAATACCTCAATTGATATATTTCTAATTAGAATTATTAGTAAATTAGAAAAAATAGAACTAAAAGAATTTAAAAAGAGAGAAAATACAAACCTTTTTCTGAAAACCATAAAATTTGTAAGTCTCATTAAAACTGGTGCTAAATATTTGTTTAATAAAACCTGAAAATATAAAACATTAACTTGTAATACAAAATATATAGCATGGTAAAATAGTAAAACAATACTGTATATAGCTACAGCAATTGTTTATTATACTTCATGCTGTAATTTAAGAGAATTGCTTTGATGTGCATCATGTAGCCACCCCAAGTTGTCAACTACTATAATGTTGTTGCCATGGTTTCACTTTAGCTTTGTTGTTCTCATGATTCCTACCATTATAATGTTGTTACCACAAAAATGTAACAGATCGCTGAAAATGGGGCACATCATTGTGTCGGCTGGCACAACTCCATGGAGACCATAACGCGTACACGGCGCATGTGACTCATTGTTTTCAATGGTCATCTGCTCAGACTGCCTGATAATCAGCAGATGTTGTTACGTAGTCAAACACTCGCGGTGACGCATCACTTGGCGATGCAGTGTGCACCCGGCTTAGAGCCATACTAAATCCATAAAAAAAATATATAACAAATAAATAAACAAATAAATACATAAACAAATAAATAAATAAATAAATAAACAAAAATTATTTAAAAAAATGAACAAACCTTTTGAATTAGCCTAGGAGAGTGAGTTTCTGGTAAGATTCCTAAAATCAAAAATAAAAACAATATATGAAAGGGATCGCAACATATGATAAAATAGAATAAATTTTCTAAGGGTAATTATTGGCCTGTGTGCCTAAATATGATGAATATGTAAATATTTATAGTTGATTCACCTTAACCTATGTACTAGCTGTCATGGTTTTTACACATAATGTTGTTATAGTTTAAACATGGTTTCAACCATTAAAATATTGTTACCACGGTTTTAAATATTATAATGCTCATCAAAGAATTCATCTGGTCCTGATGATGTAATATTATAGATGTAAATTTCCCCTAAAATTTTGTTTACTTGGGAAACAATATATTTATTTTATTTATAAATTGAATTATTTACACTTGAGTAAGAGGTTTGAATTGCTAGAGTTTCTCAGATGTACTATTATTGTGTAAAATGTCTTCTCTGAAAAAAAGCTTTGTAGTGGATCACGACTTTTTTTTTTTTTTTGTAATAAATTTTTTTTTTGTATTTTAAAAGGAGAGCCAATTAACTTAGATATTATAATTGATCCAAGGTTGTCTACAACAACAACACTGTCGTACGATGCAGCTTAATGAGGAACAGTCTTAAGCCGTGGTGAGAAATATTAAACATATTTTATATTCTACGATGAGACTGTCCCTAACGCAGACACATCGTGTCAGAGTTAACTTACACAGACCCGAAATAACAACAGATCGTGTCGGGCTGCGCCGTTCGACACTGTCTTAGTTGGTGATAAAGCCGGGTGCACACTGGAGACCAAAATGCAACAAGACGCGCAACGAATCATCGTCAACTACGATCCACTGAAACGGGCACTGTTGTGTCAATAAGTGCTCACGCTAAGCATAGATGGACCTGTTGGCCAAGACTGAATATGTCCGGCATAAAAGCACCCTAAATACTTGATCAAAACTTTGAACTATTAAAAAAACTTAACAAACCTTTTGAATAAACTTTGGAAAGTTAGTTTCTGGTAAGATTCCTAAAATTGAAATAATAACAACAACAATAGCAACAACAACAGCATTGATAACAATAATATGATGAAAGGTAATTGTTATTATCGAGATGGAATAGAATGGATTTGCATTAGGAGAATCAAGTACCATACAGGGGTAGATCTGAAGATCGTGAGTTTAAGTCCCACTGGAGAACAGCTTGCGATTTTTTCGCAAGTGTTTTCACACGTACTGAGTGTTCAGCACATTTTCACGTCACACTTATAAATAATATGATGGTGGTGATGTTGATGACAATCATAATGACAATGATTATGATAAAATAAATCAATAACTGCAGGTATACTTTAGATACATAATTGAGTGGGAATAATTAATTAATTAATTAATGAGATGCATACCTCCATTTAGTAATGTCACACTCTTTATTACAGGCTCATCTTTTCCATTTTCAAACCTGAATTATTTTTATTGCAAATACAAAAATCAGTTAATAAATATTTGGTGAATGAATTGTTATTGTTATAAATTTAGCCTAGAATTACATAACTAAGGAGAATAGAGTAATCAAAAAAAGAAGGAAAATACTACTGTAAACTAATATTAGTTATTTGATATTTAGGAATATTCATGAATTCACATATTTCATGTAGAGATCACAATCCCGAGATTGTGCCAACAGGGTTGGGTAGGGCTTAAGCCCCATCAGACTGGCCAAGCCCCCTCACCTCAACACAACTTGTTGAACCAAAAAAAAAAAACTACCTTTTTTACCCTCTTAAAAACTATGTTGGCCATAATGTCTTAAAAAGCTTAAAATGGCTCGAACGTCCACAATATTTTTAGACACCAGAGTGTTCTCTCCAAGCCCCCACCAGGGAAACCCGTAGGCTAGGCTAGTGTCAGACTCCTGTTGAGCCTTGTCCACACTAAAATTTTATTTCACAAAGAGTGACATGCCTAAATATGGTCATGATGATAATGACATGATGACCATACATAGGCACATGATGACTATATATAGGCACATGATGACCATATATAGGCACATCATGACCATATATAGGCACATCATGACTATATATAGGCACATCATGACTATATATAGGCACATCATGACTATATATAGGCACATCATGACTATATATAGGCACATCATGACTATATAAAAGCACATCATGACCATATATAGGCACATCATGACCATATATAAGCACATCATGACCATATATAGGCACATCATGACCATATATAGGCACATCATGACCATATATAGACACATCATGACCATATATAGGCACATCATGACTATATATAGGCACATCATGACTATATATAAGCACATCATGACCATATATAGGCACATCATGACCATATATAGGCACATCATGACTATATATAGGTAAATCATGACTATATATAGGCATACAAGAGTTTTTTGTCAACAAAAAAAAGCTGAAGGCTTATAGTCTGCTAAATGTATATCATTAAGCCATCCCTCTCATCAAACAAGAAAAAAATGTAAGGGTCAATATTTTTAGAGGTTTACCTTGCAAGTAGTTCCTGGGCAACAGTGTCACCGAGGTCATGAGCCAGGATGTGAATATTATTTACAGTTAGCTCTTCAAGTAGTGTTGTGATCATATCGGCTTGTTCAAAAACAGTGTAATTGTGTCCTTTCTGGAAAACAAACATAAATAAAATACTGACACAATACGTACAAAAGCTCTTCAAGAATTACAGCCATAACCATAATGCAAAGTGCATTTATTCTCACAGTAAGTTGAAAGGATTTATGATGTTTATTTGAGCAAATTATTTGAGGATGACAGGAAAAACATCAAGGTGAATTCCCTTTTAAAGAGCTGTATTTATTGCAAAGGATGTATAAGCCAATTTGTAGTTTGAACTGCACATGCCCTTATCAAAGTCAATCAACATAAACAAACATAAAACAAGATAGGCTATGGCATGTGACAACAAACTACAAATTTCTAAACACAGTGAATGTGAAAGGTAGGGTGTAATTTGGTGGGGTGGGGGCATGAATAGCTATGTGTTCTGGGTCACCCACCCATGTCTATTTTTCTAATACGGACTCTGCAAATACAGAGACTACCATTATCATGTGGGTAAATATTTTTTTACAGAAAACCTGATAATGTGGAGAGAACTTTAGATTATAAATATACAGATGAGAACAGATCTCTATTTTGGAGTCACTTTTATGTTGTTATACAGTATTAAAACAGATAAGTGGTAAGGTACAGAGAAAGAAACTTACAGGCTTATCACTGAAGCCAAATCCTAGCATATCGGGAGCTATAATGCGTCCAAATTCTTCATGCAAACCAGGAAAAATCTGTATCAAAAGAGAACTAACATTCACATTTATCCACCAGTGGTAATTCAGGGGCATGGAGGTGTGGCAATGACTGTTAGAGGTACAGTAGGTATTCCTTTTATAGTTGTAATTCATATAGCAGAAGGCAATGTGAATATTGGATGGAAGGCAAGAAAAACTGTCAGACCACTTTTCAATAGAGAATTTGATAACTTTAACCAAAGAGTATAGAGCTGCAAAAGATCAGACTATCGGAGTTTCTTTGAAAGGCAATCCTATCTCGAAAAGTGCTACCACAAATTAGTGGGCATCCTTCAAAAGAATCGTTTTTCATTTCTTTGCATGCATGCCAAATCAAGGCAGTCGGACCTCTTCAATTCTACACTCTTTACTTGAACACTCTGACAAACTAAAATGTATTGAATAAATAGTTGACAATAACCCTATTATTATATTTTTGGAGAGAGCAGCTTAGCTCAGTAGGCAAATCTGGTGGTAGCCACTGTGCGCTGAACCGTGGAGATCTCTAGGTCCCCGGTTTAATTCCCATCGCTGCCTCTCCTTGTATTTCAGCTAGACGGCTGAAATACAAGTAACAATAGTGCACCGTCTTTCGAATGAGACGTTTAAGCTGTTGGTCCTGTATGCATTTATGGCCCATGTGCACGTTAAAGAACACTCTTCGGAAAAGAGTAGGGGATTGTCTCCCGGTGTATGCCCCAAAATCACCACCAGAAGGACCCCACTGGATATAAGTCTTCTTCTAGACTTCCGTGGGCTATCCTTGGTGTTTACACCGAATAAATCCATTCCATTCCAATATTATTAGGCTATGTCTATAGTAGAAAAATATCCTGACCAATCAACCTGGATTTCTAAAAGTCATGGTGCTTATTTTACTTTTTTGTCCTCTTAAAAGACAATGTCGGTGAAGAGGTAAATTCTTATGAGCCACCATGTCAGAAAATACAGGTGGAATGACAAGGCTTTTTGTTCACTGTACAGTACCTTCAAAAAGTCAAAACTAGATGTAGGAAAGCCATGGATGCATAAAAGAACATCATTGCTCTGCCCTTTGCCTTCATCATCTATGTGTAGGAATTAGAAATTAAAATTATAGTAACTTTGGTATATTGTACTGTAGTATTAAAGTTCAATAGTATTAACTTATATAACCATTGGAATTTGTATATTATTGATACCACTTCACCTGTAAAATGTCAAATTGACTTGACAGCTTGAATAGTCAACCTGAGTATACAGATAATCTAATCATACAATTGGTCATTTATAACTTTACCCTAGTCAATTGGACTTGACCTTTCTCACACTATGATTCTGTGTCAGTTTTGAGCCCAAGTTCTAAAGTTTGTAATATATCCTAATTAGCAGTTTTTTGGTAAACAAGTATAAGGTGACTTAATTGAGACATACCCCCATTACCTTGAGAGCCCGGGGGAAGAGAGAGAGAGGGACAAGAGAGATTCAGTGATCAGACACCAGAGAGAAGAGATTAAGAACTGACTCCACTCTGAATGGGTTCAAATCTTCAGCATCTCAGTAACCTGGAATTAGTACCCTAACCCTAACCCTATTGTATATATGTACAGTAGAAAAGTTGATGCTGAATAAAAGCTTTGCAGTGTATTGGTACAAAAAGAACTGTGTTTATATCTCATTGAAAGTCACCTCCGACCAACTACAATATTACAATATAGAGAACACACAGCTCCACTAATGATAAATATATATGATTAATAAAGTCAGCCTGTATAACATGACAAAACACATGTAGAAAATTGTCATGGTTCTCCACAATAATTTTGTAATGTTAGTGTAAAAAGAAATTAAAGTTTTAAATTAAATGAGTGAATACTATATGATATGTGGTTTTTACCAAGGTAAAATATGTTTTTATTTTGGAATCTGAACATCTTTCCAGACTCTATCCATTCCTCTAATCTATTTGACAATGGATCAGCTGGGTAGTTGAGAAACACAGCAACAGCAACAACAATTGTTCCCGAGAATAAGTATGATTTGAAAAACATCTGCAAAAGAAAAATAATAAAATTGTAAGTCAACCAAAAAAAAAGTAACATTACAGTATTTGAATTTTATATTATCAGTATCACTGTTGTTAATATTATACAACAAGATTATGGCATTATTATGCGGTAAAACAAATTGATATACTTCAATCGACCAAAATTATTTAATTTCTCTTCTAATTATGTATGGCCTTGCACGACCTTGATGAAAAGCACCCATGGGTGATTCAAGTGTCTCCATGTTTAAATAAAGTATATTATAAAAAGTACATTTTGATCATTAATATAGTAAGTTCATATAATTATAGACTTGTTTTTTGTAACAGAAGGTACTGGAGTCCTACTGTATGTTTGAAGTGGAATTTTAAGTAACGCGGCCTACCTACTCCTACTAAATTTATACCTCCATGCTCCGAGTCCTACTATGGCTTTCGTGGTTCAAAACACTCCTTCCTTACATTTGCTATATGTGTCTGTCATTAACGCTTTAAAGGCACCGTCTCCTAAATTCCAAGTAGGTAGGCTTAGACATGGTGTTATAATTATGTTATAACTCCATGGCCTAGACTAGATAGATAGTCTAAATTAATTATGCCCTAGGCTGCCTCCTACTCTGTCTAGGCCTAGAAGGGTTCTACAGACTGGTAATGGAATGAATTACCTTCCTTTCTTACTTAGGTAGGTTCTAAACTTTAGCTTATGATATGAATGCCTAGACTAGGCCCTAGGCCCTAGGTCTGTCTGCTGTACTGTGATAGTATATGTTGCAGAATGTCCAACATAACGTATGGGTAACTCAAAAAGTCCATGCCATAAAATGGGAAAAACATAACTAACTCACTGCAGTACTCTGATCATACCATCAAGGGTGATAGAGATATACACTGTGTACCTCAGTCAGCCGGCTCTGGCCAAAATCCTGTTGACATCACCACCTGCACGACCAACCACCTGCTCTGCTCTGACACACTGATGGATTGATCGTGTACAAGGACGACACGGTCGGTTTTGATTTGTTTATCATCGATGAACTTTGACCTATTCAGAGCGCAAAAATTGAATAAGTTCACGCTTGCGCAATTAATAAAACAAATAGCAACTGACCCCTTCATAAGTACTGCCGAAATAAGATAGGGGCCTACACTGTTGCTATACAATGTCAGCTAGGAGTAGAATCGGAATAGGTTCCCGTGATGTAAGCATTGATTTATATTAGTGAAATGTCATTGACTTTAAGAAATTATTTTGAGTATTTCAAGGAATGTAACGTAGCGTAGGCTAGGCCTAGGAGGACTCCAGAAGGACTAGGCTAGGCCTAGCTTAGCTAGCCTAGCCTAACCTAGGTAAGACCTGAACTGAAGTCTGGACACTCAGCACGCATGTTGCCAGTTGATTGGTAGGCCTACCTATACTAGCACTGTCTCTTATACACATCTAGATGTGTATAAGAGACAGTGACTATATATAGGCACATCATGACTATACAGTATATGGGCACAACATTTTTTATCAAAGAAAATTTGTTAGCTGGACAGGACTTAAGCATTGTAATGAGAATGTAAAATGATCTATTTATGATTTATTTATTTTATGATTTATTTATTTATTTTATTGCATATTACTGTGCAGTTCGCAAATCATTAGTTTAGAAATCTTGATCCATGAATAACCTTGAAATCTGTGAGTTTTTGTTCATCCGTAGTAAAACTGGTAAATGATAAATTATCCGCGAGTCTCACGATCAATCCGTATAAGTTGGCAACTATGGCCTAGCCTACACGGCACCGCAGCTAGCGCGCCCCCCCCCTAACTACTTGTGTGCATAGCCGAAGCTAGGTACAGTAGGTATCGTTAGCCATCAGGGCCATAATAAAAACGGCGTTGTCTTTTTTTAACGTCTTTACGTTGTTAAATTCCAAACAATCACAAGCTTTAAACATCGCCGAAAGGACCATAATAAAAGCGCCGTTTAGTTTTATGTTGGCCGAAAGGGCCATAATGAAAACGTTGTTACGTTGTTCACTTTCAACCAATCACATGCTTGAAACAGCGCCGAAAGGCCCATAATAATAAGTTAAAAAGCTCCTGTTGGCGGCATTGGGCCTAGGTTAGGGCAGGCCCTCTTTGTAGGCCCTGTGGTAGGCCTGGAAATTTATAGGCCTCTCCCTAGGCCTATGGAATTCTAGTTCTGGTGAAAAACTGCATAAACTCCACAGCAGGGATGTACATACTGTATATGCAGGTGAATGGTGACTGAGCCTTACATTAAATTACCATTACTTAAGGCTCCTTTTCTATTATCAGTTCCCTTGAATATTCTTCTCCACAAGTTTTATCGGAGAACTAAACATACTAAAAAATGTATATTCATTTCAGATGCTAAATAAGAAAGTACCAGAGAATCCGAGGTACAAGTATGTGAAGACAAAGATTGATACTGGTAAGTAGGCCCTAGTTTTATCCAGAGTGCAAACTAAAAGCCTGTGCAGGGAATACTATGTATCCTCGTCGCAAAAATTTGGCCCAGAAATCTGTACGGGCATTTCGGAAAATGATTTTTCTGAAAATTGGGGTTTGAGCTACTCTTGATATATAAAATAATGTAATAGTATTATGCAGTAATTACGATTCTGCACCCCTATTTTCCTACCGCTTTTTTTATGCAAATTTGAGCTGGTTTTTGAAGTTTCACAGTATGGAATTTCACCATATTCATGAGTAAACACACATGTATTTTCCTTATAATAAGACAATTCTAGTTCTAAATGGGCATGTCAAGGCATGTCAAGGCATGTCATATCAAGGTCAATCAATCCTGATGATGACGTAATTAATGTCGAAATATTGAATCCTAACACGATGGTGTGCATTTTAATACTTGGAGTATGTATTATGCTTTCGCAACATAGGTTTATGTCGATTGACCTTTGATACGGGCATGCGCAATTAGAACTACGAATTGGCTTATTATTACATGTATTTTTTTCTTAAGTTATTGTATATTTGCACAAGTAACATGTGATTCGTATACAAATTCTTACTTCTTATAATGTTTGTTTTTGAATTCTATGACATTGATTGCCATTGCCAAGTTCATAATTTATTATAACATTTAGAAATAGTATGACACTGTTTGCAGCAAAAATTTAAACAAGATTGATAATATAATTTTCAATATTAAAAATAACAAATTTCTGTTATAAATTTTAAAAGGCCTACAGGTATTTAATTTTTCACTTTCACTTTTGATTCATCATTATTTGAATTTCAATATCTGATTAAATGAAGTAACCCTATTTGTTTACAGGTGCTAGTGTAACCAAGTATATGGCAAAAATTGAAGACATTCGAAGAAGTAAGTTCTATGACATAATCTGAAATTGTTTATTAATAGAAGTTAGAATAAAAGTGTGAGATGTAAACAGGACCTGTGATTTGAGGTGAGTGTTGTACACCACACCATCGCATACCTAAACACCTATCAGAATATGTACAGTTAGATGCCCTGCAGTTTATTTTTCAAGCAATTGCAATGTTTTCTAAATAAACAACATTAGCAAGATTGTTAATACTGATCCTGATCATAACTAAGCAAAAATTGTTATACTGATCCTGATCATAACTAATCATTATCCCACTGTTAAATTTTTCATTTGTTTAAGTTGAGGAGGATGATGCAGTGGCCCTTTCTTTTGAAAATCATTCAATACCCATACCTCGAGCCTATATGCCTGAATCTTATGACTTTCTTGTGCGGTTTTTTTTTCCTTTTCCACTAAACTTTATATGTTTCATTTTAAATACAGTTTTCTTGGTTTTTAAAGCAAATCATAGCATAATGTATTTAATTTTGAATGCTGCCCTCTAGAGGCATTTTTGGAAACATGAAAAACTGTCAGAATATAAATAGAGGTTAGAGATTACTACATCTCTGATATCACAACTCCATGGGCCGATTCGGACGAGTAAAATTTAACTGGGTACCACCAGCTGAGCGGTCGCATACGGCAATTAAATAATGCCCCTGGGTATAGAAAATTCGAAAAACATCTGGCCCCAAAACCCACCTTTTTTTACTGGATATTTCAATTACACCTTGCCTCAAGGCGTAATTAATCACCCGTAACAAGGCCCAGGTCACAAGTTGACCCTTCAGATTTGTTAACGCCGGGTCAGATTGCACTGGACAAAAAGAAGCTCGCGACCATGTTGCATGATTCTTCACGTTGTTGCCCAAGCTTTCTTTCCACGTTGGGCGTTGTCTTCGTTGTTGCTGGTTTAGATCAAATCCGTCGTCAAGAAGCAATATAAAAGTTGTCATGATAGTTAGGTCGGCTAGGTTAATCTTAATTCGGCGTCAATTTGTAAGGATAATCGCAAGGAAATGAGTAAATTGTATAAAAAGTAATCAGAAATAGCGTAAATTCGTGTATGAAGTATTGAAATTGCCGCGAAAACATTGCTAATTTGACACGGTTTCGTCACTCAGGTCACAAACTATTCAGAATTCTGACCTTGCAGAAGCTTGTAAAATACGTAACTTCCGTCAAATTAATGGGTAAAGGGATTGTTATTTTACTCGTCCGAACGACCGTCACATTTAGCCCCGAGGTTATTAGTAGATTACCCATGTAATTGGGTTTACGTCCGAATCCAACCCATGTGACACTCCTTCATTACTTAGCAACATTACCCAAGGAGTTGATAGGGCCTAGTGCTCCCATACCCTTTTCAACTAACAGTCAAATCTAAAGTAACTTTAAAGCATCTTTGATTTTCGTTAATTTGTATTGTTATACTGCATTGTTTTTTAGTCTTTGTGTTTCAGTTTAAGATAAGATAACTTTATTGTCCATCAAATATGTAGAAATTCTTGGTACATTTAACGTAAAAATACAAAAACAAATTAAATTACATCACAATTTGAAATTGCACTACAAATATATATCTCAAATTGTTATCAAAGGAATTAGGAAAACACATAGTAAAATTACTTCAAAACTCAAATTGCATTACAAAAAAAATTATCTATAAAATTGTTTTATCAAAAAGGAATATCATCAGGTATATATAAAATGTCAAGAATTAAATACACTTAAATCGACCATCATTCATCATTATTAATCATTTTCATTATTACCATCAGTGCCGCCAAATCATTATCACAATAATTTATATAAAATTACACAATAAAAATATAGAAGATATAGATTTTAACTTTGTTCCCAGGGTACATAACTTAATGTTTACATCATTCCACAATGACAGGAGGTGAAATGGCGTTGAGGTAACCTCCTACTCTTCTCAAAGTTTGCAATGTGCTCTTTAAAGTGCATTTGATGGTAAAAGCCAGATGTTTACACGATTTCCGGTCTACCAACCGTGTCCTAGGGGAGGAGTTCCATCTCACTGGTGCCAGTGTAAAGGATGTAGTTAGCATTTCAAATATTTACTCTCTTACTGTAATTCAAATATTTACTGTAATAAACTGATCTATTTTCCTCTCATCAATCCATTTCCTAATTGTAATTATTTATAAATAGCTATATAATGTCACATAATATATTTATTCCATTATTCTCCTTAATTATGAACGTTAATAGATTTTCTTTCATGCGGAACTGTTTAAGAGTGGTTGCCATAGGAACCATTCAATTGCTGCTTCTCTCACTTCTTCAGTTATTAAGATATTGTCCAAAGTAATCCCAAAGATAAATTTTATCAAACTAGACACTGTGTTTTGAACATGTATCTTTAATGTCTATATTGAATTTTAATTCGTATAATTTGTATATTAAATTGCATTTACTAATTTGTATAGCATTGACATAATAATAATGATAAAAATTAAATACATTCATAATAATATTAATACGGTAATAATAAAAATATAAAAATACTAAAGAAAATTAATCTAAAAAAGATATAAAATGATATAATAATAATAATAACAGTTAGTAATAGCAACAATCATGTATTAGTAGAATGTATTTTAACAGCAATTAACAAATATAGTATCTTGTAAATTGAATATAAAGTATAAGTGTCATGTATCTGGGAATCTATTCCTTACTATTGCACTTATATTCTCCAATAATGCAATAGTAACTCCAATTATTATGTCAAATAGTTATTTGTTTTTGTTTTGTTTGCGTATTAGAATTATTTTCCATTACAGGGGTCCCAACTCTCCTGAAACTTGCGGGAGTGTCCTGGAAATAGGGGCGACCTTCCGCACTCCCGCAAGCAAGCAACCTATCTCCCACAAATGGAATTGCCTTTCTTTATCTGTGCGTAATGGAAATTTTAATTTATTTAAGAAATATGTTGTGGAATTGTTCATATTACTTTTTTATTTTGTCAGACTATACCTTTTGCTGATGAGTGCTTGTTGATTCCAAACATTTATTGTACAGGAACTCCGTTCCTTTTGGTATGCCCGCCTCCCCACTCACCAGCAATCTGTATACTCATTGTTTCAGTGGATTTTCTTTTTCTTTCAATTTTATAATGTTTTCATTTTGTATTGTTGTTTTTATGTATTCCCTGTGTTGATATTTATATATTTTTATGGAGGAAATAAATATAATAATTATAATAATAATCATAATAATAATAACAACAACAATTAATTATTATTTGTATGCTTTCACTATCTTATTATCAATTGTCTCATTGAAATCAGTGCTGAGGGTATCACTTTGTGCAGTAATAAACTGAAATGTCTTAACAAAAGTCATACTACTGTAGATCAGCGGGGATTCAAAGGAGAGGGGATTCAAATGGAGGGGGACAGCCGGCCCAGGCCCCAAAATTTTTCTAAATTATTTTTAAAAAATGGGAAAAAAATGATATTCTAAAACTTTGAGAGTGTCATTTTCAGCCATCTAGAGGTGCTATAATCATCAATTTTCTTACCTCATGGTGGGGCTGAAGCGGTAGACCTACCCTACAATTGTCCCTTCCTGCCTCCCCCCCCCATCCCCTTCTATTTCGAATTCCTGGATCACCCACTACAGATCTCCCGGAAATGACTTCTTCCAACTTGGGACCTCTGTAATCATTGATAAGTCCATATAACTTTGCAAGTTTCGGAGTCAACAGCCCACCATTCTTGGTTCATACAGTGATACTAAAATTACTAGAGTTGAACATCATAAATTTTTATTCTACTGATGGTTCTATATAAACAGTCATTATTTTTCTTTCCACACATAATTAAAGCTTTAGGCTTCGGAGGAGAAAAAAAATTGATATTGTATTATTGATTTTTCTAAGACACAAAAAGGGTGTTTGACGAAAAACTTGGAAACGGTTAACAAGCAATTAGCACTATGCTATGATTTATTTCATTTCATTTATTTCGCCAGTTAAAACAACAAACTTAATTGCTGTAAACAGTTTTTTCCTCCGACAAGGGTAGCTCCCCTTTTGGAAAGTAAAAAGAAAGAAAAAGAAATTATAAAATCGCACAAAACTTCTTAGAGTTATTTCAAGGTGTGAAGAAAACAAACAAAAAATTACCCTCTAGGGTAGTGTTGTCTCTCAGTGGGTTTCTTCTCCCCCCCCCCCCAATTTTCGGACATCTGGATCCGCCCCTGCTATGTCAATTATTTTATCAAACAAATAATTGAAAAGTTAATTAATTTGATCAAGCAATTATTCAATCAATAAAAAATACCTTTTAAAAATATCACATGCTGGAGAAATAAAACTGAATATACTGTACCTTTAAATTTACATTTTCTTGATATGAAAGACCTCGTTTATGCCTCACTATTGTTTTCTTTACATTGAACCTCATTATTTATAAAGAAATTGAGTTCTTTTAAATTTCATTAATGTATAACACAGAGCATGCCTCCAAATGTTTTCATTCTAAAGATGAGTTCTTCACAATGCTTACCTGGTGAAACAGATCACCTGTGTATTAGATAGAATGGTTTCCATGGTGATTATGACTAGTCATTGTAGTCTTTTGGATTGAGATGAGAATAATTGAAATGTTTACAAAAGCCAGAATCCAAACAAACCAATCTGTCTATAGCATTATAACAAGTTTCAATTCAGTATGGTTTCTATGGTAACAAGAACAGCAGTTTGATCTATGTGGACTAATAACAGATTCAGACACTAGGGTGTTGACAGTCGTAATTGCTCTATTAGCCAAGCAGGTTGGCTTTCAATTTATTCTGAAATGTGTATTTATACGAATCTTTGTAAGCTCTTCTTTGTGGATCAAATATTGTAATTATTGTGATGTGTAGGTACTGTAGCATCCTGAAATCAGAAAGTGTTTGTTGATTTTCCAAACATTTGTTTATGTTGCTAGAGATTATGGATATTCACTTGGATTTTGATGTTAACTAGTAACTAGTATTGGTATTACTTTGGGTTAGCCACCATTTGGAGTCCAGTATAACTTTCTGTAAGTTAGGTTAATGCATTATTGTTATTAGTTAGTTTATGTTTAGCCATTTACATATGTTTAATTTTTTAATTTTATCAGTTTAAGTTAATGTAAAATCTAATTAACGAGAAAGCAAAAGCATATTGAAGTGACTTAATACTTAATAAGTTTGACTGAAATTTGAAAGAGAAATTCTTTCTCTCCAATTGTGTACTGGTAAATTCAGCATGGATTTAATTTTTATATGTAGTATTAGGCTGTAACATAATTTGCGAAGATTTGGTAGCACAAGTGTAGGAAATACCTAGGTAAAATTTGTAGTTAATGTCTCTGCCCCGTCCCATATCAAAGTAGCATAATTTGTCACACTATTTTAGCGAAGATCTTTTGCTAACCTCCGTGCTAAATCTACCGTTGATATAGCCGCGAACAGACAGAACTGTGGTGTTATTCACCATCGGGAGCCAGCAAAAGTTTAATTTGGTACTGTAGTCCATATAGTAGTCCAACCGACACCAGATTTTGGTAGATTGTAGTTCAAGTCCCTAATAATTTTCAGTAAAATAGGTAGCACAAAGTGTCTCATATCTTGGAGTGGCTGCTGCACCTCCCCCGTAAGGCTTGTATACAAGTGAGCTCCCCGGGCCTAAATCCTACTGCTAGAAGAATAAAAAAAATATTGACTTTATATTTTGTTATATTCCAAAAAAATATGGAGCTAGTAGGTAAATAAAAAACAATAGTATTGATATGTCAACAAATTTATAATACAGTAATATTATCTACTCATTTCAAATTCTCATTAAGGTGCTCTGAAATCAATGATTTGAGATCTCGAGCCTATTGATCAAAGAACTCAAGGAGCACATTAACCTTGGAAGGTTGTGTCAAAGTTTATTGTTAGCTGTGTGGCTATATACTTCTAAATCACCATAAAAAATATAGCAAAATACTTAATTTGCATTAGTTTGATAAGAGGTGTATTTTGAAGGAATAATATCAAAGACAGTAAATTCATTTGGATAGGTACTACTGGAGCACATCGATGGAGCAGTGATTCTGAATGTACAATTGCTATACTAAGATCTACATTCACATCTACTGGGTATCTTGTGGAACAAACTTGGATTTGTTATACTTTTGTTTTTTGTAGTATTGTCCTCCAACATTATCATTTCTATAGTGTTTCACACTCACAGCATCCCAGAATTCATTCAGAGACTATGCATCTGTAACCCTCTGTGACCTAGATTTGACCTCAACAAAACAAAACAATGCCAATTAGTAATAGGTCTGTTGGTAATGTTAGTTCACGAAGCCCTGAACGAAAGCATGTGTCGAGTGGTACACAGGTGGGAAAGCACGGTACATTTGGGCCGTCGCATGGCTCCATTTTACGTGATCGATTAACGTTGAAAGTGCTTAAAGGAGAACTGACAGGTAAGTTGAAATAGTAATTGCTCAAGTTTTCTAAGCTACTAGTATAATTGTTTCACTACTCTCTAAAAGGGAAGCTGCTGTCGTCAAGTATCTGCATTCCATAATGCTTAAGCGAGACTTTTTATACCTGTTTCGCGAACTCAATTTTTGAAAGGTCTTCAGAGGGAAGCAGAAAAGTAAAATTAAAATTTTGTTTTCTTATTTTAGCAAATCAAAAACATCCAGAGGAGAAAATAAAATGTTATTGGTGAATGTAAACAGTGTAGTAATAGGATGATTAAATCCTTTAAATTTATATAATTAGGAAGAACTAAATACATTTTTTTTTAGATTTCAAGGCAGCAGCGTGCAAAATAAAAATAAATTAAATTCAAACAAATAAATGTCCATGATTTGTGCCGGCGGGTGTGCAAATTTGACCAAAAAATTTTTTTTATTTTTATTCGAAATCATCATTGGTGGGCGGTGGGTTCGCTAAACAAGGTATATAAAAATCTCACCTTATTCTTCTTCCAACGACAGTGTTGTGTTGCCAGGCAATGCTAATGATATAATTGGATTTCATCTTAGCAGTGCAAAATGTGGTTGGACTACAGTTTACTAGGTTACCTCTGTCACATGACCAAGGGGTGTGGTCACAAGCTTTTTAGGGACATCCCCACTAACTGTATTTTTTTTTCTCTTTACAGATTACAGGTATAAAAAAGATGAAATTTTCAAGCGCATGAAAGTAACAACATTTGTACAATTGGTAAGTTTTTTAATGTAAGATTTAAGTACACATCAGTCATTCAATTGTCCTCGCTA
The DNA here is from genome assembly GCF_011630105.1 of Anneissia japonica. Classification (NCBI taxonomy): domain Eukaryota; kingdom Metazoa; phylum Echinodermata; class Crinoidea; order Comatulida; family Comatulidae; genus Anneissia; species Anneissia japonica. The sequence continues at coordinate 543,162 of NW_022692348.1, forward strand.
CTAGCATTCTCATGTTACCAATCGTCATTGTCACCGGCTTCATTGCATTATCAATGTTACCATCAGTTTCATGTCATTATTACTGTTTTTATCTCATCATCTATAGCTTTTTCATTGTCTTCATCATTATTATCATCATCATCGTTAATCATCACAACTTTAATCTTCCTGTCAAAATATTTCTGGTATCATTAATCATCCTATTAATATGAAATTATGTATTTTAATGCTCGTTGTGTTTGATTTTGAGTTGCGGCTTTTGGTGGTTAAAATGTTTGTATTGTGTTTTACATTCTGCCGTAGATACTGGTGCAATACAAATCCTTGTTGATTAGTTGATTCCAATCCCAGGCAGTATTAGTGAGGGTGCTAATGTGTTCGCAAAGTTGAAGTTGGGGGCTTGATCATTTTAGGGGCGCTAACTCACAAAATAAGGTTATTTTAGGTGATTTTTAACTACTTGACTGTGATTTTAGGGTGTGCGCAAGTATTTGTTGGAGGGGCATGCACCCCTCTGGGCCCAGATACTGTACATCACAGGGTCCTGGGTTCAATCCTGCAAAAAACTACAAAACAATTCCACTACATAAAGCCTGGCACTCAGTCTGACCAACAGTCGTAAGCCGACGTGATTCTATAGAGAACGCAACGTCACAACGTGCGCAGAACAGATCGTTTAAATGAAGGATAGATGGAGACTGTCACCGTCTAACTCTCACAGGGAGCAGAGTCAGATTTATCGGCCAACGGTCGTAGAGCGCAGTGAGCCCTGGTTTCAGCCTCACTTTTAAGTCTTACTAGAATCACATCACAAAAAGTATTCATTCCCAGTAGTTGAGTTCTGGCAGTTGATTAGAATGTAAAAGAAAATTGTGTTGATTTAATCTATTGTTTAAAATTTTCGCCATATTAATTTCCATGTAATAATATTTTGCTTCTTCAGTATTTAAATATAATTATTATTTTGGTTATTATTTATTTTTATTATTTTTGTATATTAGTGATAGATTAGCTTGTTGATTCTATTCACATTTGACTCATGTCATTAATCACATTGTAGGTCCTTCAAGTACATGCAATTCAACAGCTAGAAGACAATGCACAGAATGATTCAGAAGCAGGTAAACCTAGTTAGCAATTGTATATAGAATAATTAGGATAATAATGTAAACTGATGGACCATGATTCAGATTATTAGGCATCTGTGGTGGACGACGAGAGTTGCTGGTACCGGGTTACCGGGAAGCACAGACATGAAGGGACCCTTAGGGGTGAAGAAAGTCATTGATCGAGTTCATAGTCCACATTTCCAACGCCCTGAGCATCTTACATTAGATAGATTTGTGCGCTATATAAAACTACACTATTATTATCTATACAGTGAATTAAAGCCTTGTCGAGACCATCAAATTTTATTTGACAAAAACCATATATAGGCACATGATGACCATATATAGGCACATCATGACTATATATAGCACATCATGACTATGTATAGCACATCATGACCATATATAGGCACATCATGACTATATATATATAGCATATCATGACCATATATAGGCACATCATGACCATATATAGGCACATCATGACCATATATAAGCACATCGTGACCATATATAGGCACATCATGACTATATATGGGCATACAGCAGTTTTTTGTGAAAGAAAATTTGGTAGTGTGGACACAGCTTAATATTTTGTGCACTTATCGCATAAATTGAGGACACTGACCCCATGTGACAATATTGTTGAATAACTCAAACTCATTTTATTGCGTCCTTTTACGGAAATTCATTGCTCGTACACTGTTAAAAATTTGAAGAAAAAAAAAATCATTTTAAAAGATTTATTAAAATGGTGATTTTCTTTGGTTTAATATTGATTCTCTTTGGTTTCTGCGTCCTACTCAATGGTAAGTATTTGAGATTAAGCAGTATGAAGTTATGGTTGCCGAGACATGGTATCTTTGTGGACGTGTATGCGTTCTTTATATTCGAGTAACAAACGTCCAGTAGGCTTGTATTCCTGGTCGACGTCGCACAGCTGACATATTGGAAGTAATAAACACTACTTATCCTTAACCTACAATAATTAATATTGCCATTTACTATACTCAAGTTGTAAGGAGATTCCACTTCAACTTTATGAATGGTGTCGTAAATTTGTACTGAAGCTTTCTTAGCAGGGTTTCTATGAGGAACATATATCGTGATAACTACGTGTGAGAACTGTCTAGGAATGTAAAATGGCCGTACAATAATCACCATTATTAAACTCTCTGGTATGAATGTAGACGCCTTAATCGTTACGCACAGACCTCATCCTTTTTTTTTACCCGATTCCGATGTTCGATCTCCTCTGATTAATTTAAATCCATCAATATCCATATGCTCATCTCTGTGTTTTTCTTTTCTACCAAGTTTCTGTAAATGACATAAGACTTGCGTTTCTAAATTTGTTCATGTATCGCACGTTTGCTCTTAGTTTGTCAATGTTAAAACAGGCACCAACAACTCTACCAAACTAAATGAGCTCCGTCGCCACATGAGCAGCACCGCACATGTATATTTGTTATTATTATTAATATATAATTAATTGCAGATAATTATGATCTTGAGTCAGCAAGAAGTAGCGCAATAGGTGCAGGTGATAGCGCCAGTCAAAATAGGTCCAGTCCAGTACCCTCCCTGGCACTTACAGACGGAGATTTTGGTGAAGCAAAGGACCTGTCCACTCCTCGCTCAACTTTTCAAAGGTATGTGAATGAGATCTATTGATTTTTAAATTCCATTTGAAGATTGAATACGTCAGATTTATACAAAAATATGTATGTTAGGCCTACATTATTCTATGATCCACAATCTGTTTATATCGTCAATAATCAAATACTGTATAACACTATTGTTTCTTCATTTTTGGGAGGTTATTGATGTTTATTGCTATTATATTCATTGTAAATATTATTAACAAAATCATAAAACTGTTGGTACACCATGTGCAATAATATGGGTTTTGAGGTAAAACCACTTATACTGCTTGGTTGTATCGGTCAGTGAGATTGCTCTGAACGTCATGAGCGTCTTCTGGGGTGGAAACAGGCACTAATAAGATTTCATTGTTTTTATTGGTATGTGAAGGCTGTCCACAAAATTTATTTGAACAAAAAACATGTGGCATGCCATATATAGGCATATCATGAACATTTATGAGAAATTTTTATATGCAAGAATTTTTTGTCCTAGGAAGTTTGATAGTGTGGATTTAGCTTAGACTTAGAACCTCTAAAGTCGATTTGTTTTTTCGCTCAGGAAGTGAACCGACGCTTTGATTTATGCGAAAAAATTCGCCTAGTTGAAAACAAGCTTAAGCACTTCACATTATTACCCTCTGGTAATGGGAGCAAATGCATATATGGAACACATACTCAGTTTCCTGGGGAAAATTCCATAATGTTGCAGCTAGCGTGTTTGAATAAAACAGGTGCCCACTTGTATTCTTGAGTGTAGAGCAACAACCGTAGGTAAAGTGCTTTGCCCAAGGACACAAGCGAAATGCATAGCCAGGGATGATTATTGTTTTAATTAGAGTGGGGTTGAATAGCTTATTGGTTAGGATGCTTGTCTTCTAATCCTGGGTTCAATTCCTGTCATGATGCATGACTTTTTCTATGACCACAAACAACTCCACTCTCTGGACCTCAAAAAGAGACTTGGTTTATAAAGCAACATCCATTCATTTAAATGTTCAAGTGTATTGCTGTTAGAAGTGAAAGAAATTAAAAAAAAAAAATGTTATAATTATTATTTTCTTATATATTGTTTTCAGTGTTGTAAGTGGAATTGGCGAGTTTGATTTGTTATCTGAACCAGGCAACGAGGCAGGTAATGTCGACAAAGAAACAATGATTAAAAAACCTCAAAACTGTCCTTACTTGCTACTAGACTTGCGAGATAAAGATGCATACGACCAGTGTCATATCATAACAGGTGAATATGTTACATTTTACCTTTAGTGATTGTTTATCATTATTGTCTCTTCCAGCTACTGTGAAGAAGCCCTTTATTTGATTTTCTTTTTTTTTTGTTTTTTCTTCTCCTGTTTCCCGATATTTTTGCAGAGCTATTCGGTGCAGCACTTTGGTCACTTTCTATGCTTTGATTTTTTTCAAAATTTGTCCAAGCAAAGTCCATATAGAAACATTTATGTAATTCTACATATTTTTTATACTAATAAACCGTTTGAAGTTAAATATCAGGTTGATCGAATTTAAGGCACAATTGAAAGCATTTCAAACTAGTGAACCTTGGTTTCCATAGAATCACCTCACCCTATTGGTGACAGTTGCCGACAGTTGTTGGAAGGGTTGAACCAGGTTCAACTTGGCTGATTGCGTTGCAGACGAATAAGGGCACATTGCTAGCTACTTCAGCGGAATCGGGAAAGCACCCCTATTCGTCTGCAACGCAGTTAGCAAAGTTGAACCAGGTTGAGCGATTATGGAAACCAAGCGTTACAGTTAGGTGAAACGTACATATGCTACGAAGCATATCAGTGATCTCTGCACTCAAAATTCTTATCAAATTTTAAGAGTTTAACATCCATATATGTTAGCATAGGTTAAACAAGTTTTAGTGATTTATTTTAGTTAATATTAATATTGTTAATATTTTTTTTTTCTATTTATGCTGCTGCATTTATTATTTTATTAGTATTGTTGTAGTATAATAATTTTTGACTTTTATCACTTTTGATTGTGTTTTTAAGAAATGATAATCTTTGGTTAAAATAGTAATACATTGGCCTATTACTTGATGTAACACTCTGTTAGATATTTTGGCATTTAGTGCCTTTTTAATGTTTTGCTAGATATTTTTTTTAATGAGGGAAATGCTGTTGTTTATAATTCTGTGTTCAACTTCAATTTGTTGTTTAATGTATTTTATTATGCAAATTGCCAATAAAATTTATTTGTAATGTATTATGTTAATATTTATTTTCTATTCGTAGCGTTAAACTATCCATCTGCTATGCTGTCAAGGTCGTGCAATTACTTCACTAAAGAAATTCTAGCTTACGTATCCTTTTTGCTTTACTGAAACAAACTCTAGGCTTTAAATAAACTCTTCAAGAAAAAGTTAAGCGAATTGGCACTTTTTATGGAGCTACATGCTATGGAATTAATGACATTTCTCAGAAGAGGAGAATTTTTCTCCAAATAGGAAAAAAATGATTGTGTTAGCCACGCCCGACTGACACAAAATGCTTGAAATTGAGGGTCGGCATTTTAGTTTTTTTTTTTTTTTACACTACAACTTCAACAAGCAATATTTATTTAATGAGCTAAAAAGGCTGGAATAGCCCTACAATATCTTGCCAGTAGGTGATGCCACAGTGTTATGCGATCGTTTAGCACTATAATATAGATTTAATGATGGTCTTTGTAGTATTTTTGTGTATTTTATACTTTTAAGGCATAAACACATTACACAAAAAAAACCAAAAACAACTTTTCCTACCGACCTACACATTTTTTGAATTTCCCAAAATGTGGCCAACACATTTTTTTTTTTGTGGCCTGATTAAGTATTATATTTTCGTGCTGCGGTTTAGGATTTTATGTATTATGTATGTGATTATTTTTTACTTGCATTTAGATTTAAATTCATTTTTATATTTGATATTTAAATAAAGAATAAGAAAGTGATACTATGATGATTTAATTATGTACGCTACTATGGCTAGGTTCTCACACGGCAGCTAACGGTTAGCAGGATCCAGATTAGCAGAATCCAGATCCTGCTAACTGTTAGCTGCCGTGCGTCCATATGAGAAGACCCCAATCCCGATACCAAGAATATGATGATCGAATAACTGGCCAATAAGAAACTAGAAATTGTAAACGAATATGTGTGATTGGTTGATGATAGAAACGCGCTCAATGTGCTAACCGATAGTGCTTGCTAACCGTTAGCAGTATCCAGATACCACTAACGGTTAGCGCTAACCGATCGGGTGTTCTCACACAGGTGCTTACGGTTAGCTAATGGTTATCTCCCGATCCAGATACTAGGGCTCTCGTGAGAACCAGGCTTAATTGTTTAATATTTACATACATTAATTTCATTATTTTTATTTTCTCTGTTGTCATTGTTGTCATTGTTGTTATCATGGCAGCTACAATCGTGGTTGTCTTTTGTGTTTGTATTTATAATTTTAGTACTTAATTATCAAACATTACTAAAATTATTACTATTATTCTTACTTTAACACTGAGATGTAGCGTAATCAGCCAGGGAAGATAATTGTGATGTACGATGAAGATGAAAGAATTGCTACGGGGGCAGCGACCACTTTTGCTGAGAGGGGTTTTGACAATACTTTTGTTCTTTCCGGTGGTAAGTTGTTATCGAATGTTTATAATCAGAGATTCAGATTAATTACAGATTTTAAAATCAGTTTGTTCTTTCATTCTTGCCACTAAGTTAAATAGAGAATTCCAAGGAAACAGCTATTCCTAGTAGTAATATATTCAGATTTTATTTTATGCAAATATTATGGAATTGTTGTACTTGATGTTACATTAATAGGCAAGAATACTTGCTATATCTTGAACTATACTTGTAGTATTACATATTGGACAAATATCACATGCCCATTCTATTTGTTATCTCATACTATCATACTCTATACACACAGTAGTGTCGGGCTAGTACAGGTAGGCATCTGTTTTAGTATTGTTTCCACCAGAAATATCCACTTAAACATACTAATTTAAATGAAGATGAAGATGTGGTTGTAACAATGAGCTTAGTGGTTATCTTAAAATATGTAATCTTTAATTTGAAAAGATCGATAATTTTGTGCTAGTTACATCTTTAGGCAGCTTTTTTACTTTTTATACTATATTTAATAATCATAAAACCAATTAAAACTAAGAGTTTTCTTATTTTTGTTCTTTTTTTCATAACACAATATGTTGCAATTTGCTGATTTGGAATTTGTAATTATTAGCCTTTTGAAAATTCCTTATGAAGATGCATAAAGTAGGAAGCCTGAAAAAGAATAGTGGATGTTGCTGTTACTAAAGTAATAGTTATGGTTGGTACTGTAAGGCTGAGTCCACACTTCATCATTTGCTACTAAATCAAGAACTACCATGTTGCTAGCTGATTTGCCGCTTGAACCATTCTCATATGCGGAGAGAATGCGTTGCCCATTCTTCATGATGCTTGTCAAAATACTATTACTACTGTTAGAATGTTATTGCTAGATGGCCTCTGATACTGATGTAAACTGGAAGACATAGATGCCTGAATGTTGACAGACAAACTTGCCTGTTTTTTTTATTGTAGTGATTCCCAAAGTTGGTAATTATTAATGGGTATTTCATTGGACCAACTGGTGGGCGGCCTGGGTCTGAATTATATCCAACTGAGAATGCAGATTTAGGCTGGCTGATTGTTCACCTTTCTCTCCTCTTTCCCCTTTCTCGCCAATAGCACCTGGTAGACCAATTGGTCCTATTTTACCAGGAAGTCCATCTCTTCCATCTAATCCCTGGTTTCCCATTTCTCCTGTTTCCCCTTTCTCACCAGTAGCACCTGGTAGACCTATTTTACCTTGAAGTTCATCTATTCCTTGGTTTCCTTTGTCTCCTTTCACCCCAACATCTCCTTTCCTGCCTATTGGACCAGGAGCACCAAGTGTACCATGGCTGCCTGGAATTCCAGGAATCCCTGCAGCAGGACTACAACAACCACTACAATCTTGGGTGTCAGTTTGAGTAGCTGATTGCATGATGCAGATAATGCAAATGTTGTTTTTTGTAAGATACATTTCGACCTGAAATGATTAAATTAAAATGTATGTCATTTGTCTTCAAGAAAAGTTCTTGCTGAAGTCCTTTGTCTTGTCTGATGTGCTGAGAGATGTTTTTCTTGTTTGATGTGCTGTTTCTTTAATGTTGTCTTGTGTACTGAATGAACCTTTCGTTGTTCTGATTACCTTTATATACAATCAGATTTCTTTAACTTTTTTCTATTTTTCTTATCTTGTGAATCCAGATGGATTAAATGAAGGTTAAACAACTTTGTTATTGCATTCCACAACCAATATTACTCCACAATATTCCCGTTTTTAAATATCGTTACGGATGTATGTCCAAATGATAACAAACTCTGCGCATTATTTCTTTCTATAAATAGGGTGTGGATCTTTGTTAGCATCCCAATATATCTGACCAAGCATAAAGGTAATCAGAACAAAGGTATCTCTGGATATTTGTCGTTATTAATACAAAGCCCCTCACTTTTCCACCCGGAAATTTGGAGTGGATGTTTATTACCATCCCAATATATCTGACTGAGCTTAAAGGTAATCAGAACAAAAGTGTTTTTTTTTTTTTATATTTGGCCAGATAAATACAAAGCTCCTTGCCTTACTTTCTTACCTGAAATTTGGTGTGCCTTAAGTTAATCAGTGCTCATTAAGTGCTCATTTCATTTAAACCTTTTTTTTTTTTACTTAAATATTTAACCTGATCCATGACCACTCATTATTCAATTTTTTTTAGATATCATGGTTTTGGATGTCATTACGAATGTATGTCCAAATAATAATGAACTCATTAAAGGTAATCAGAACAAAGGTTTTTGATATTATGTTTGAGTGAATACAAATCTCCTTGCCTTATTTCTTACCTGAAATTTGGAGTGGATATTTGTTATCACCATCACCAGAAAGATCAAATAGATTGAAACGTTAAATCTCAAAATCTCTCTGTCTCTTTTCGGAGTCTTTTTGTTTTACCCCAATATATCTGACAGAGCTTAAAGGCAATCAGAACGAGTGCTCATTTAAACCTTTTTTTTAAATTATTCATTTACTGTGATCCATGACCACTCATCATGGTGATAGTGATGGTGGTTGTGGGGATGGTAATGGTGAAGATGAAAATAAAGATACTCGGAATGATAACGATACTTCACGCATTATTCTGGGAAGAGGGTGTGGATCATTGTTATGTATGAAGATAATCAAAACAAACCTTTTGTAGTCTTTACTGAGATCCATGACTAGTCAAGGTAGTGGCAGGTTCATGAAATGTCAGGAACAATGCACTTAGGTGAGAGACAGACACAATATACTCCAGTAAAGTTAATATGCATATAACTAAATAATTAGTCTCTGTGGACAGATAATTGCCAAGATGGTAAATTCATGCTATAAACACCATGTGAACCATACCTGCACACACTGTATGTGAGTAATGACACCTGCACACACCGTGCGAGTAACCATACCTACACCGAACCTGTCAACTCACCCGATCCTGTTGGAACTTACCCGTTCCTATCGGGTGTCACCCGATATTTTAAAAAATCTCCAGTTCTCCCTATTGAATGTAATTTTCACCCGATTTCACTGATTTTACAGGTCCCCGCAAATACTCTGATTTATGCATAAATTTGATTGATTTGATCATTATTAATCAATGTATTCGCCGCTTGCTTGCTTCGCGACAAGCAGCCATTTTTTATTTTAATGTCGCCACCAACGGCCAAAGTGTCCTTTTTAGTATTTTGCATCATCTTTTGGTTAATTCTTGAAACCTCCAGATTTTTTTGTAAGATTTAAAAAAAAACCTAAAAGTTTTCATGACCCAGGGATTGGCAGGTGTGCTGCACCTGCCAGGCGAATCAACCCTACACACACACCATGTGAGTAATCAAACCGGCACACACCATGTGAACCTCAACCGTACATACACATCATGTGAGAAATCATACCTGCACACACCATGTGAGACCAGTAACCATACCTCCATACACCATGTGAGTAAACTATACTGGCACACAGCATACAGGGTAAGAGCAAACATACTGTACATGCTCACACCATGTAAGTGAACCATAACTTAACACACCATGTGAGTCAACCATACCTGCACACACCATGCGAGTTTGCATATTCCATACTTAAAGAACCGAGTACATCTTTAAAGACAAGCAGGGGGATACCCAAGGGTACTGGTCCATTCACCCCCCTATTGTTGACAGACAAGAGTAGACAGGCCCGTAGCCAGGTTCTGGGCATGAGGTCCACAGTCGAAGCCCCGGTGGGGTCGGCGAAACCCCCAAAGCAAGAGGATTTTTGTTCTTTATGGGTCTAAATAATGCTATAAAAGCAGATATGTTTGAAAATGTCTGTCTGGGTGGGTCTGCAGTGCATTAGTAGGGTTGGATGACTTATTTGGGAAATTTAAAGAGGGGTTTTCGCCAGAAAAGAGGGAGGTTTGCTAGAAAAGGGGGTTCTCCCGAACCATAAAAACCCCCCTGGATACGGGCCTGGTATATGAGACTGGTTGACCGGGTAGCTTAGACCCTCAGGGGAGAAGAGTTATTAAAAGAGCCAATTCACACTTCACAATGCAGAGACTGGTATCAAGCGCTATATAAATCCAACTGCGATTCAACCATACACACATACTATGTGAGTAACCAAACATAGTACACACACTAGGTGAGTCAAGTATACCTGCACACACCAATTTTTATGTGAAATCAAGGATATCATGTAATATCCAACTCCATTTTCTTGTTTTGTAGGCCTATTTTTTTTTTTTTTTGAGTACATCATCATCAAAGCACATGAACTTATATGTGTTGATATGTCCACATTTGATAGAATTTTACCCTGCAGAATCTGCTATGATTAGTAACCTATCAAGTGAGAGTTGCTGAATGTAGGTTAGATGATTCTGGGATAATTCACTTTAAAGCATAAACTAAATTGATAAAATTAGTCTGTTTAAAATTTAGGTATGTTTCTTTCATTGACTAATAATTACTGGTGTTTTATTGTGTTTACAATGTCGGCATAAAATTTATGCTTTTTGTGCCTGTTTATCCAGGCCTTAGCAGGGCTGCAACATGTTAATTTCTCAGCCTAGAATAAAACCTGGACTATACCTACAGTATATATTAGTACGGTATAATGTGAATAGACATCATACAACATAATTTTATTAATGGTTGAAACATTAAAATCAACTATATATTGTGAATAAAATATATTTATTAAAACTGGTTCACAAGATAAAAATAACTAAGAATTTTAGGGGTTTGACTAATAGACGGTAATACAAACCCCCAATATTGCAGTTGTGAGATTTGTAGACTTGCTGCACTTTGGTTTTCGCACCACATTTTTTCAAAAATCCTGGTGAGTGAGCTTTGAAGTTGTGACAAATTCAGACAAAAACCAAACAATTTTTAACATGTTTGTTCATTTTTAAAGTTCTTTTATTCATACTACTCAAATGATAGAGAATTCCAAGAAAAACATCAGCTGGTACTAGTCAAATGTTCAGATTGTATATTATTATTAATCAAGTATCATGAACTATGAACAACTGTATAACGTTACATCGTAGGCTAAGAATGCTTGCTGTGCCTTGGACTATACTTGTAGATTCAATAAAAATATGCCTGTATTCACTATTATATATAGATTGTAATATAGATTTTATGGTAGTATGTATAGGAGGCCATATAAGGCCACTAAAAGCATATTTCTTGTATGGCGGATAATAGCTTTTGGAGCAAATAAATATTGAATTGAATTTAAATATTGAAAATATTCTGTTGCAATTTGCTGATCAGAAATTTGTAATTATAAGCTTTTCAAAATTTCCTTATGCAGATGCATAAAGCAGGAAGCCTGAAAAAGAACAGTAGATGATGGAATTACTAAAGTAATTGTTATGGTTGGTACTGAGCGGCTCAGTCCACACTTCATCATTTGCTACTAAATCAAGAACTACCATGTTGCTGGCTGATTTGTAGCCTGAACCACTCTCATGTGCGGAGAGAATGCGTTGCCCATTCTTCATGATGCTTGTCAAAATATTATTACTAACGCCTGTTGAGCCTGATGTAAACTGGAAGACATAGATGCCTGGATGTTGGCAGACAAACTTGCCTGTTTCTTTATTGTAGTGATTCCCAAAGTTGGTAATTATTAATGGGTATTTCATAGGACTAACTGGTGGGCGGCCTGGGTTTACATTATATGCAACTGAGAAGGCAGATTTGGGCTGGCTGATTGTGGTAGCTTGTTCACCTTTTTCTCCTTTTCCTCCTTTCTCACCAGTAGCACCCGGTAAACCGATTGGTCCTATTTTACCAGGAAGTCCATCTCTTCCATCTGATCCCTGATTTCCCATTTCTCCTGTTTCTCCTTTCTCACCAGTAGCACCTGGTAGACCAATTGGTCCTATTTTACCTTGAAGCCCATCTATTCCTTGGTTTCCTTTGTCTCCTTTCACCCCAACATCTCCTTTCATGCCTATTGGACCGGGAGCACCAGGTGTACCATGGCTGCCTGGAATTCCCGGAATCCCTGCGGCAGGACTACAGCAACCACTACAATCTTGGGTGTCGGTTTGAGTAGTTGATTGGATGATACAGACAATGCTGAGTTGTATAGCAATTGCAAGATACATCCTGATTCTGAAATTTAATAAAATTTAATTTATTATCTTGGTATATTTGTTCACTTTCTAATTTAATTACTATATAAAGAGAACTTTTTTCTCCATTTGATATGGTTATAGATTTGTCTGCAAAATTCATAATGGTATAGACCCCCTTCAGTTCTTACTTTGGCCTACCAACAATGCTGGCAGCCTACTCCCATAGTTACCAACTTGAAAGATTTGAAATGCTTGACTACATCAGTTGGTGGGGGAGAAGCGGGGGCTGCCAGGCCTCTCCAGGTTTCAGAGGGGAGCCACGTGGAGTTTAGGGCCCCTGGCGCTCCAACAATATGAGCAATCTAGCTGCTCTAATTCCAGGGAATGTTTGTTGACAATAACGGGTACGGTACATATACAAAAATATTTTTAATAAAGCCACGTATAATTTGAGTTCCAGTGTACATTATGTTTAACTTGAGCCCCAAACTATGTATACAAACATTTTATTACTTCAGAAATGATTTGGCATCTGATCAGCTTTTAGCAAGGAGGTCTGCAATACCTCCTTGCTTTTAGTAATGCGTCAGTGGATTAAGTATTTGGCCAAAAAAAAAATTGTTTGTTTGTGGAAAAAGTAGGGGCGGAAAAACAAAAAAACTTTTAAAAAATTTACAAGTTTTTTTTTAGCATTTTTCTTAACAAATAAAAAAAAATGTGAGTGAATTTATCTTTATTTTTTGCCAGATGCCCTAAAAATTAGTCTAAAGGTGTTGTCGTAAGATATTGCCATTCTAGGTCTGTGTGGGTTATTTTTATTCATCTGATGAGAAAAAAAAAAAAAAAAAATTAATAAAAAAAAAAAAACTTTTCCACCCGCCCCTATTTATCATTTTAAAAAAAAGAAGGGTAAACAAGCAATTTATTTTATTTGGCCTTATATAGGCCTGTCAGGAAAAATTTGGTCCGGGGCAAAATTCGGTCCGGCGGACCGATTTTGGGGCTCATAGTTACTTGCTAAATGTAGTCCACATAAGCCAAAATCAGTCCGCTGAAATTTACATTGCTGCACAGAAGACTTGGAAATATTACGTCCGCAATATGTTTTGGCAGAAAGAACGATTCCTAAGCTTTTACAGACGCGCATATGCTTATCTAGCCAATCACAATGATGTCCCTAGCTGAAGCCTTAATTTGCATACATCACCCTATATAAGAGTTTAAGATTGGCATGTACTTGTGTTGATAGTAGAGCCTTCGTGGTTAGTGAACATTGGAATAACAGTAAGGAAAGACTTAGCAATGTACACGGACATCCATTACCTCACATTGAGAGAAAATTTAATTTCATATTCATAACTCATACCGCCTCCACGCCTCATATATTTGGTAGAAAGAGGGTGGGTGGGTGAACGACGTGAAAGTGTTTTTGAAATTTAACATGTAGATTCCGCTACGCTAGACGCAGCACAGTGGTTTCACGCCACCAATCACAATGTTGTCCATCGCTGAAGCCTGATTTACAGACATCACCCTATAAGAGTTTAAGATCATGATGTACAGTATTTGGCTTTTGTTGATAGCAGAGGCTTCGAGGGTTTTTTTCAGTGACAGGACCAACTACCATACCCCCTTCTAAATCCACTCCTCATATATTTGGTAGAAAGAGAGGGTAGGTGAACGTCGTGAAAGGGTTTTTGAAATTTAACATGTAGATTCCGCTACGCTTCCCACAGCACAGTGATTTCAAACAACCAATCACAATGATGTCCATCGCTGAGGCCTGAATTTGCATACATCACCCTACTGTATATAAGAGTTTAAGATCGGCATTCGGCATGTACAGTACAGCTGTGTATTTGTGTTTAGTTGATAGAGCCTTCGCGGTTAGTGAATATTGGAATTTAACAGTAAGGAAAGACTAAGCTATGTACATGGATATATATTACATGTAGTTGTATTTTCAATAGTGTTACAGGCGCTAGCCACAGCACAGTGGTTTCAAACACATCACAATGATGTCCATCGCTGAAGCCTGAATTTACAGATATAAGAGTTTAAGATCATGATGTACAGTACAGTATTTTATTTGGCTTTTGTTGATAGCAGAGGCTTCGAGGGTTTTTTTCAGTGACAAGACCAACTACCATATCCCTTTCTAAATCCACGCCTCATATATTTGGTAGAAAGAGAGGGTGGGTGAAAGTGTTTTTGAAATTTAACATGTAGATTCCGCTACGCTGATTTCAAACACAATCTGATTTCAATCACTATCGCTGATTTCAAATCACCAATTACAATCACAGTGATGTCCATCGCTGAAGCCTGAATTTGCATACATCACCTTAATAAGAGTTTAAGGTCATGATGTACAGTACAGTATTTGGCTTTTGTTGATAGCAGAGGCTACGAGGGTTTGTGCACGTGGAAGAATAAGGGAAAACCTAGCTATAGGCTCTAGAGTACACAGATACTAGTTGTTAAAGATAGTTTATTGTGTGTGTGTAAAATAAAAATATGTACAAGTCAAAAACGTAACAGTACTTCCCTGCACATTGCTTATGTTATATCAAGTCAATCTTTCCTTTCTCATGCATGCATTTTGGGTGATGACCACACACACGATAGTACATAGCATCATAACACAGTGAGTGGTTAGTAATCGGTCCGCAAAGTTCGAACCACCAATCAAAACTATGCCATGACTGAAGCCTTAATTTGCATACATCACACTATATAAGAGTTTGAGATGGGAATGCATATGGCTTTAGTTGATAGGAGAGCTTTAGTGAACGTGGAGGAATAAGGAAAGACTAAGCTATGTAGGCGCGAAAGTACAGATATATACCAGTTTTTAAAAACATTTTACATTCTCAATATTGCTACAGTACCTCCCTGTATTTTTGTGTGTTCTTATGGATGCATTTTAAATGATGACCACACATACGCATATATATACAGTAAATAGGTTTTGTGGTTGGAGTGAGTAACCAGGGGTGTGTGCTGGCAGAGTAGTGTAGTTAGTATTGAGTTTTACGATTGAGCAGTAGTATTAATAAATAGTGTATTTTATATTGGATTCCATATGATTTGTTGCTTGCTGTTTCATTTTGTAGCTGAAAGAACCTGGGTGAAGATTATTATTATTATTGTATAGAGAACTACATATATATACAGTATGTCCATATATCCAGTTAATGTTTCCCACAGCAGTACTTTCCTGTACTCTCTGGACGACCGAAAATAACCTCTGAGGCGTATTAGGCGACCAATTATTACTTTTTCTCTTATTTTTATTTATTTATTTATTTTTTTTTTATCAGGGACAAGAATAAACCACCATACCCCCTTCTAAACCGTGCCTGTTATATATTTGGTAGAAAGAGGGGGTGGGGTGAATGTGTGTTGAATAATAATATACTGTATACAACGATATTCCCTTCTGTTGGATCATTATTTTTTCCTTATTTTCAGCAGCTTAATTAATGGATATCGACTTACTAAAATGTCAAATAATTATATCTTCCTTGTAAGGTGTACATCACCCTGAAACTAAAAAGAAAGCACAATCTTTCTTTCACTTCTTGTATTGTACTAACCAAACCGAGCCTCTACTATCACAAAAATCAATTTCTAAAAACTGACGATCAGTTATGCAAACATCGAAAATGAAATAACAAAAGAAGAATAGGCCTATCTTTCCTTTTTTGCCTACCAGACTCATTACGTTTTGAGTGAAGTAAAATTATGAATTACCAGATGCTGTGAAAAGTTTTTTTGCTGGTGATTCTTTTCAGTAAATGTTTATTTCAGATTCGGATGTCGTCAGATTCTTCAGTGTAGGTTACAAATACTAGTTTCACTCTTGTTGCTATTTTAATTAAATTTTTAGAGAATGAAATTTAAATGTGTTAGATTTATTTTTATTTATCTCTAAATTAAAACCATTAAAGTTTCTTTATTTGTTTAAATAAATCTGTTTAATTAAAGCTTCATCGGTTATAACACTGAGCTTGTTCCTGTCACGCATTATGAAACTTTGGGCGATCTGGCATCATCCCAATCGAAGCACATGTTTGCATACACCACCGCGCCCCTGAAAAATAATAACCAATTGGCAGGCAGAATTTAGGAGGTGTGGCCTACAGCAAGGGTCATCGTGACGATGAAGAATGTGTGGTGTGTTTAGAAAAAAAATACAGAAAATGGTTAAAACAATATAAAAGCATCAATTTTATTTGTAATTACATTTCCAGTGCTGTAGAGCAAAACAACAGGCAGTTGTATACTGTAAGGTGCAGTACTTGAAATAGCAGTCGCTTGAAATACATCAAAAATTGAGGCACCCTCTTCTCTAGTCTACTCCAACGTTTAATTAATTAATTAGGGCCTAGACGTAGCACTATGGCAGGCCCAGTAGTTTTCAGTCCCGCATATCATTTGTGTTTCCTTTGTTGTTTATTCAATAGAGAGTTTTCGATGCACGACGTTAACCTTAACTTTAACGGATGACATCATAATTTATTCATCTTGCGTTGCGGAGTACGTTAATTTCAGGATTTTACGTGCTCGTTAGTTACGGGTTTGCGCATGCGTATTTCGATTTGTTTACAAAAGAAGCGGAGCTATCCCGCTGCATGTTGGGTACTATAGACGTTAAAGTTAAGATTAACGTCGTGCATCGAAAACTCCCTAACCATTACTACTGTTCTTTCAACCTTTACGACTGGTTACAAATGAATAAGATATAAATAAGCAAGAAATTGATTTACGGAACCGTTTTTGTGAAATTTTATTAGTTTTCAAATTAGGCTAAAGCCTTTTTAATTTGACAAAAAAAATTAAAAACCTTTTGCCATTTTGGCGAAAGAAAATTTGACCCTAGCGTAGATAATAAAGTAATTGAATAATAGCAAAAAAAGCCAATAAATTACATGTCAAAACTTTACCTAAAAATATATATTACAAAAGCTTTTCCTTGACAATAAAATGAGTAGTGTAAAGGAAATAACACAAGAAGTGAAATGTCACAAAATCATTTAGAAAGCCTTTCAGAAGACTTCATATTCTTCTCTATTCTAAGATTTCACATATTTTACCAAAAACATTGATCTACTTGAATGTAGTGATGCTTTTGATCGACTCCATTCAATTTTGAATGAGAATGTTTAGACCCAGACTATACAGATAGTATTCAGTTTTTTTATTTCAGACAATAAATATCCAATAATACAAAAAGAAACAAGACAAAAGGGAACACAGATCAATCTTACTGATTGAACAGAGTGCACAATAATTGTGAAACTCTTTGAAATAATTAAAGGATTAGGTGTATAGCAGATGTGTCCACCAACAATTTAATTTAGAAAATTTGGAAAATTAGTTGAAACATTATTAAAAACCATTTTAACCAATGCAACTTCCTTTGCATCTTATATGCTGTGTAAATATTATTATTAATTATTAAAATTGATGAGCTATACATTTTACCTACCAGATACCAAAAATGTAGATGTATTACTGTAGTCAAAGACATAGATGATAGGATTGCTATTGAATTATATATAAGCCTGAAACCATTCCACTAAACCACATTTTTTTATACTGAATGCAAAGGCTTGTTACAAAGTTCAAGTATTTCTCATTCTACTTACCAAGAAAGTCCTTCGATAATTGTATGATGTGCTTGCTGAAAACTTCCCCAAGTTTTGTGATGTTACTGAGAAACAAAGTTTACAAAGTCCTTTGATTATTTCTTGTGCCGAGAAAACTTCTGTGTTCTTTGATGGTTAATGTGTTACTATGAGAATTTCTGTATGGGGTGTGGTTAACTGGAGCTCTGTCTTGCAAATGAATGAACCTTCCTTTGGTTTAATTACATTTTAAATATACAGTCTTTTTTTAGTTTCCATAAATGTTTATGTATTAACTATCTTATTTTTCAAAGTCACATGCAATAAATGAGGGGGTCAACAACTTTGTTATTGAATTTTCAAACCCATATTACATACAATTAATAACATTACATTGTTTTATGATGGACATAACAGACCTGTCGGGATGACAACAAAGCCAAGCAACATCCGGCCATACCGTGGTAAGATCCGATTGCCTTTCTTAATCATTTTAACTTTCCATTTTGATATTAGGGCATCATCTGAAGTCTTCTTAAATTTCATCCAATAAGAATAGAGTGACGTTGCAGATGTACTGTAGTGCTTAATAGAATACCACCACCAGCGCTGTTAACTCCTCATTCAGACACATGTTTGTCACCGACGAAATATTGAATTTATTTTAACCATGTAATGTGCCATCTGAGTTGTTGTCCCTACCTGACAGATTATTTGTTTCTTTAACTTGATTTTTTCCCATCTCATTGGTATATGTAGGGGTTTGCAAGAGGAGGGGAAGGGAGGGGATCATGCATCCCCTCACAAAAAAGCTTGCATTCCCAATTATTCTCTGCTGTAAACATGCATAGCAAACAAATGACCCTCAAGTAGTTAAAACTCAACTCATATTAAACCTGATTTGGCAAACTATCCTCCTCACTTCTTCATCAAGGCCTCCCCACTTTACCTCTTTCAGCCACACCCCATCTCCCCCCACAATTTCAAGACTCCTAGATGCTCCACTGATCGCACTGTTTTACTACCAAATGGTGAGTTCCTATCCTACCTTTAGTTGTTTTAGCTTTAGATCATCTGGTCAGATGAATATATACTATGAAATAATATTCCTTTAATGATTATGCTATTAGTTGGCATCAGGAAAATGTTGTTCTTACTGTTATATTGTTATTATCCTTGTCATTGTTATTATAAATCACACTGCCTCAGATTCTGATCAATTGTAGGCTGAGTCCACACTTCATCATTGGCTACTAAATCAAGAACTAACATACTGTATTACTGACTGATTTGACGCTGATTCCGGTCTCATGTGCACAGACAATATGTTATCCATTCTTCATGAGGCACATCAGTTGGCCATGATGCTTGGAACATCTTCCATGATGCTTTTATCAGGGAACAGTTAAATTATTTAACTGTTTCCTGCTTTTATATAGTATTAATGTGCAATTTAGGACATTTCAATGCCTCATAATTATTAAAAATATGTTGTCAGTCCCAACTATGGTGGACTTTCAAAGTATCATGATGTTTGTTCATGATGTTAGGGAGAACGCTGCACATTGTAGTGATGCCAGAGAAGCTTGACCCTGATGTAAACTGGAAGACATAGGTACCTGGATGTTAACAGACAAACTTGATTCCATACATTACTATTTATCATGGTATTTCATTGGACTAACTGGGTGACTTTCTGGATTTGTCTCAAATGCATCCGAGAATGCAGATTTTGGCCGGATGTTTGTGGTAGACAGTATTTCAGCAGTACCACTTGGTTCCACCTCTTCCATCTAATCCTTGGCTTCCATTCTCTCTTGTCACTCCAACTTCTTTTTTCAGGCCTACTGGACCAGAGGCATCAGTAATTGTGCCATTTTACCTGGAATCTCATCTCATCTAAACCTTGACTTTCCTTCTCTTTGGTCAGACCTGTATGCCCTGGAGCACTGGGTTACAAAGCTGTGAGGAATTTCTGCAGCAGCAGCTGATTAGATAAGTTGCACGCCTGACTTCACTTCCTTTTTGTGAAATCCAACATATATCACTAATTTGACATTAATTGATTTTTTTTCTAGGCGAGCATACCCTTGTGTATTTATTGTATTAAATCCAAATGTTCCTCCCTAAACAATTAGAAAACATAACATGCATTTCTAGGCAGACATTTATTTTTCTATACTTATATTTGTTGAAACTCACTCAGCTCTGCCTATATATTGTATTGCTAGAATATGCATTGGGAATACAGTGCACCCTCTAGTATTTGTTTTCACTTACTCTCTTTTTGGGGACAATGTAAAATGCATCGTACTCTAAATCAAGCGCTCAGTGAATATGTACAGTGTGTAATAGATTTATTATTACTGTATTTAACTCACATGTTTTGAGAGGCTGAAGTCTTTACTACATTTTTATACCATAGGATTGAAAGTTGCAGTACAGAAGTTTCCAAATGGTTTGATTACTGGAACTTTGCCGGCATCTTGCAGAGTGTCACCTCTGGCAGCCAAATCCAAGAAGAAGGTCACACCACCACCGCCACAAATTATCATGGCAACACAGAGTTACTTTACAGAGAACAATATCCTTTTAAATTGACTCGCGAGGCTGTGAGGTGCTGGGGCGGGTCCAAATATTTACAGGAGGGGAGTGCAGAAAGAAGGGAACTCCTGTATAATAACATAAGTTTTAATGACTTGGGGAACCGTCTTCTGCCTTGAGAGACTTAATAGCCAACAATAGTACAGTATTAGTCTGAAAACTATTCTCATAAATGACACTCCCCCCTCCCCCACACCACCCTTAAAGAAGAAAAAAGCTGCTGACTATTTACCCAACATCTGTACACTTTTTTGCCAACTAAAAAGTATACTAAGGTTTGTAGGATGGGGGGGGGGGGGTTGAGGTGGAGAGGTCCAGAATACTGCCACGCCTTTAACTAATTTTAGAAACACCTTTGTAAATGAAGGTCAAATTACCTTTTAAATAATGAAGAACATGAGTCAATAATAATTTTGTTTATAGTATTGAAGCAGGTAAGTTATAGAATATGGTAAAAATGGATTAAACAATACATTCTAAAATGTTGTGATGGATTTAGACTTCTTTTTAACGTACTGACTTTTTTTAGTGACTAATATGGTCACTTTATAATATATTTTATTCCATTATATTTAGTGAACGTATACGCGTTTCTATCAACTGCACCTACTGAAGTGGTACCTTCCACTTACTGTACCTCTTACATACTTAATACTGCTCTCTTCACTTTACTATAGTAACGTAATTTGAATAATGAATTTTCACTTGTGTTGCTTTTGTAGTGTGTGGTGTCCTCGTCCAATACTTTGTAGACTTGTGTTATTGTAAAATTATTTTTTGATGCTATGTTAATGGACATAAATAAATAGGAACTCAATATAAGCCAAATGTAAGACATTTAAAAGAATGGTGCTAAGATATATTTCTTCCAAAGCTGCGCACGCATCTGAACAGAGTAAATCGGCACTAACATTTTGTTCTTACTCAAATTAGTACTGTATATGATAGTACAGCATTAGTGATTTTATGTATTTTTAAATTCTAAAGACATCTAACACTGAAAGATAATTATTTTCAGGTACTGACACCCTCCCTGTTCCACCACTCCCTGTTCCCCCTGCTACATGTTCCCCCTGCTCCATGAACGTATGAAAATAATTTGATTGCTACAATGTAAAGTTATAAGTTAATCAACAGAACTGTGAATTAATGATATCAATGAAGCTTTTTTTGTTCCATGTAAATAAATTATCACAACCAACATTTATGTTAAAATGTTCAATGTACTGGTATTGTTGTTTCCACTAATGTAGTGTAATAATTCCCCTCCCTTATTTCCATTTTTTTTTTGCCTATACTATACCATTACTAGAGAAATCTTTTATGCAAGCTTCTGATGATAAAACTGATTTGAAGACCTCATTGATTTTTCTAATAAATAATTTATTTAATTTAAACAAAATGCATTCAAGTTTGTGTCCTGGGGTCTGATCACAAAAAGGATTAATGTATTGTAAATATATTATAAAGATTGACAACACTGTCAATAACCATTTTGACAGCTTAAAAAGGGACAATAACTAGATTTACAAGGCAAAATACAAGACTACAGCATTAACACTACAGCTATTTAACTGTTGACACCTTAATTATATGATTCAGATCTTGATAAGTTACAGGTTAATCTGGAAGAGAATTTGGTACCCAACGATACTGGAAGTAAGTCAGGATTTATATCATGGAAATTTCCTTTAAATTAATATTTTTTTCTTTCTATAAGATTTTAGGGCATCTGTTGGTTCCATTTTAATGGTGCAGAAGGTGCACTTTCACATAAATTTTTATCTGGCCAAATGAAAACAATAAATATTTACTCATTCAATTTCAAATAAAAATGTGGAGTAGGGTTTTTAATTGCAGCCAGCTTTTGCAGATTAAGTCATACTTATAACACAAATCTGGTTGACACAGGCCAAACAAAGTACATGAATATGTAAATGTTGGATTTAAATAAAATGGTAAATTACCAGTGTTAGTAATATGCTGTTCCAGTGACTATAATGATTGCAATGCTGAAACCAAAAATGTAAAAATGTGGCTGCAACAGATTGAAACCTGGCGGGAGTGAAGAACTAATTAATTTGTTAGATTTTTTTTTTCTACCAAGGATTATATGTGGGTAGCTGGCAGGTGTGAATACCAGTCAATTATATTAATAGATTTAAGATTATGGTATACTTTCTTGAGGAAGCTAGTACAGTATGTATTTTCAAGTGTGTAGTTCAAGTAATAATGACTTGGCAATAGTGTAAACCATATCCTGTTTTTCCATACAATGATACATTTTTTTTTGGTGTTGTGCTAAAAATATTCCAAGCAAATATCATTTTACACCTCACTGCAGCAACAAAGCTCTTGAATATGTTTTGCATAATGTGATATTAGTTGAATACAAATCATTATATTAATTTATTTGTAATAATTAATTTATTTATAATTAGTGAATTATTTTAATCACTTTTTAATATCTGAGTTGTGCCAAAAATATATTGTAAAATGCAATTATCAATCTCAATGATTTACACCTCACTGAAGTAACCAAGCTCTTGAATATGTTTTTTATAATGTGATAGTTGGGAATAAGAGAAACAAAAGCATAATTTACTAATTTATATGTAATTAGTGAATTATTTAATAATCACTTTTATTGTCTGTTGATAGGTCGTCTTTCTCGTGCAACTACACACGCAAGAAGTCAAGCATCAGTGCGATCTTCAACATCCAAATCCATGAACAGTGTCCAATCCCAGCCCTGGAAATGACACCTCTAAAACTCTATTAGATTCATTAACTGTTTAAATCGTATTTTATCTGTTAGTTGATGCTCTGATGCAGTTGAGCTGGTAACTGAATTATATTGGAAATAAATAAAAGTAGAATAATTTCCATAATTCTTTTTCCATAATTCTTATTTACTATATTTAATTTATAAATAGGCAGTGGACAATTTTCAAGTAGGATTCCTTTACTTACTTGGAATTTTTATGATGATTAGAGGGAGCACTCAAACTCTAACCTTAAAAATATGCAAATATGCAGTTTGTTCTTATTCGTTTTTAAGACTTCGTCAAAAAAGCAAAATCTCACCTGTGCAGTTATTTGTGGGAGTCAACACAGAAGTCATATTTTGGGTTTTATATTTTCCACTGCCTAACTTGTATTTATTACGGTAAAAGTGACAGTATTCCATAAGTAACCCATACTCTCTAATTGTAACCCACCCTAAAAACCAAACAAATGAATACAGCAAGTAGTCTCAATGTTTTTCAATTTTTTTTAAATTCTTTTTTATCTTACAAATAAAATGAGGTTATAACTGCATTAAAACACATTTAAAAATGTATTATAATTATTATGTTGTACATACAAATCTGGAATTTTTCATTTTGTTTGCAAAAGTGAAATGTTTCATGCTTAAAATATTTTAAAAATATGTAATTCATACATAATTACAAAAATAATCTTTAATTATATTATTGTATTTTCTGAAACCAAAGCATTATTATTTCATAGGGTAGATAATTTTGTAAAATCCTGTCTTCAAACTTTGTCATAAATATACGATAGTTTTCTTACTTTTTTTTTGCTTACAATTTTAGTAACAATGATAAATGCTATTACTTTTTTGTATTCGTAAAATATGAAGATTTCTGATTAAAGTCACTGTTCATATTTTATTTGTTTTTCATGATTTTTTGATGAGAAAATTGATGATGGTAAAGATATGATACAAAGATATCCATGATAATGATGATTAGTGATAAGGATATTGATATTCATGATAATGATGATGATGATTGTGATCATGGTGAGATCATCATCATCATCACCCATCAACCGTGGTCAGACAAACCACAGCATTGTATCAGCCATTGCTAGTGCAAGCTCCCCCGGTCTAATACCAGTATCTCTTGTTTTGTGTCAGGATAAGTTAGTAATCTCTTTGAACATGACAATTTCCATAGCAGAACATCAGGAATCATCTGATCCAAGGCCCTGCAGCAATGTATAGCGAAGCAGACGCATCTCTGATTGGTGGGATTCTTCCATAGATGTCTGATTTGGTTGGGTGGATTCTCCATTGTGAGGATATCACTTTGATAATGACAAGGAGATTCATGATGATGATATTATGATGATGTTTTTTTCTGATGAGAATTATGTGACGATGACTTCAATTTTGACGAGGATGGTGATGACATCAATTTTGACGAGAATGATAATACTGTAAAGGTAAAGATAAAGGGGAAGAATAACCAATAACTCGCACCGTTATTGTGCTGAATTGCTTGTGGGCGTGGTCATGATGTCGATATGACATTAATTTTGATGATCTATTTTGTTGATGATGATATTAATATTAAATTTGATGATTTTAATTTTGATGATGTCAAAGTTATTTATTATTTATTTCCTTATTCTTTATGCTGTAGGCACTTTAATACTAATTTACCGATTTTTCAAAGTAGTACAGTGACTAGAAATATATATACAATATGATTTCAATAATAATACAAAAATATAGGGAAGAATCATTGATGTAAAACATTACTTTAAATGATTTTGTAATGAAAATTGGTAATGAATTTTGATGGTGATAACATCAATTTTGATGATGCAGGTAATGTTGATGATGATATTGATAATGCCGATGCTTTTACCATACCAAATGAATAAAAGGTTAAAAAATACAAATATAAAAAAATAAAATTTAAAAAAAAAAAATGTTTGAGAGGAAATCACAAAGGATTTGTACAGGTGAACTTTCTACGTTTATTCTGTCCGGTTTAATGAATATCCAAACTAAATTGTGTCATCTGAATACAAGGATGATGATTACATCAATTTAGATGATCTGTTTTTGTTATTGATAACATCAATTTCAATGATGTGGATTTTGATGATGATGTCAGTTGTGATGATGATATGAAATGAACTTCTGAAACTAAAATGAGTCAATTGAATGGAATTTGAAAAGAAAAAGATAAATTTTGAATCTTCTGGGGAAAAATGTATCATGGTACTAAATCTAAACATTTTCATTAATACCATAAGTAGTCCTGTACTAATTGTTATTGTTATTGTTTTCAGTAAAATTGATTTGTTACAGGATTTAGGTTATGAAGCAGATAAAATGAATTAAACAAAGGCTATTAAAAAATGTTGAAAAACTGCGAAACTGTCCTTACCGGCTACTAGACTTAAGAAATATAGATGCATATGACCAGTGTCATATCACAACAGGTAAATGTACATTATCTTGTGTTGCTTCACTAAACAAATTCTAGCTTATGTATCCTTTTTAATTTGCTGATACAAACTCTAAAACCAGCTCTAGAAAAGATAAAGCTTAAAAAATGAAGTGCATTAGTGCTTAAAATGCCTCATAGTGAGAGAATTTTCTTTTAAGTACTGTTAAGTTATTATGTTGCAGTTCAGAACTGACTTATGTAATTGTATGTACATATCGTTGCATTTTAATTTTTGATATTTAAATAAACCAATAATGTAATACAATAAATTCAATCCAAATTTATGTATTTTATTAATTATAACACAGTTGATGCCCCTCTTCATCTCTTACCACTTCACACTAGAAGGGGCACGTTTGATATGGTCTTCCTTTATAAATGTTTTAACTCGCTTTTTACTTGCCCTCTTTTATCTTTATTTATGTTAAAAATACATAGACCCAATTCACGTAACACTGACTTATTCTCTATGCCCCTTAGCCGGGTCAATGCTACTAAAACGGTTTTATTCACAGACTCTCCTATAACTATAATACCATTACACGTAACGATACCACTATTAACATATTTTTTAACAGTATTCCACGTTTAAATCCAAAGTTGCTAATTTAGTTTAGGCTTTCTTTAGTTTAGCTAGGGACCCGTTTTCTTGTCGATTTTTTTCCCTTGTGTGTTTTTTGTTTGTATTTTACTTTCTTTTATATATTGTATGTTTAAGACATCCTGTAATGGGTAATTCCGCTGTTGGATGTAATTGAAATTTTTAAAAAGATAAATAAAATAATGTAAGTTTATTATTGCAGTTTTTTTTGTTAATATTGTCACTGTTGTTACTTGTTATTATCACTGATTTTGTTGTCATTGTGATTGTCACTTTTAATTTTTCTCAGTTTTCACTCTTGTTGTCATTGCTGTTGTCACTGTTATTGTCGCTGTTGATGTTGTCATGGTTGTTGTTGTCATGACCAGGGCTGGAAAAAGTGTGCGACCAACGGTTAGAGGCATTGACCATTACCCCGAAGACATTTTAGAAAAAAAAATTACATTATTAATTAAATTTATGCTTGCTCCAAACCACTAAATGTACTACTGTTTAGCTGTAATAGTGTGTAGAGATAACATTTTGTGCTGGAAGCATTTGATTAAGTAATATTCATGGTCGGAGGCACAAAAGTATTTTTTCTAGGCCTGATCATGACTTGTCATTGTTATTGTTATCTCTCTTGTTGTCCCCCGAGTCCTATATAATTTTAAAAAGAAAATATTTATTATACTGTAATTGTTAATATTGTTTTTAACAGTGAAGGTTAGAGTAATCAACCAGAGAAGATAATTGTGATGCATGATTAGAGAGGTTTTGGCAGTTCGTTCTGTTCTGATGGTAAGTTCTCATCTATTTTAAAGGTTCCTGTTTAAGGTATGGATCGTCGTCATGGTGGCCGGTCGATCTTGACCACTCATCTTCTTTGACAAACTTTCATATGTATTCAGTGGGAGGGGAACACCCTCTCAAACCCTTCCCCAGCTCGGGCCTACGAGCTTAAATCCCCCTGTCAGACAGCTCAGCACCCCCCCCCCC